>NC_044277.2:150040611-150135344 GCF_004027225.2 Strigops habroptila | reverse complement strand
CAACGAGAAGAGTGTAAATGGAATGAGAAGAGTGTCAGAGGAATGAGAAGAGTGTAAAAATAGTGAGAAGATTGTGAAAGTTAAGCTGTCAGAGGAATGAGAGGAGTCCGAAAGCAAGTAGAAGATTGTCAAAAGGAAAGAAAATAGTGTTAAAGGAGTCAGAAGATTGTCAAAGAAAATGAGAAGATTGTAAAAGAAAATGCCAAGAGTGTCAAAGGACTAGAAGAATGTGAAAGAAATGAGAAGATTGTGAAAGCAATGAGAAGAGCGTGAAAGAAATGAGAAGACCATCAGAAGAATGAGAAGACTGTAAAAATAATGAGAAGATTGTGATAGTTAAGAGTTTCAAAGGAATGAGAATAGTGTGAAAGGAGGGAGAAGATTGTGAAAACAAAGAGAAGAATGTCAAAGGAAAAAGAAACCTCAGAAGAATGTGAAGAGAGGTAGAGATTGGCAAGAGGGTCAGAGGAATGGGAAGAGGAGCCATGCCTGCTCCACATGCACCACCAAGGGGACCCCTCGTGTCCTGCAGCTGCGGGAGGAAGGCTTTTTTCCCCCCCACGGAGACCTGCGAATGTCCCTGGGGTTTTTTTGCCTTTTCCTGCAGCACTGAGCACAGCCCCTTGACAGCGCTCCTTTGGGCTATTGGGGCCCAAAGGCTGCTGCTCCTGCTCCACGCAGGTGGCCTCATGGACTGCATCCACAAGGGAGGAGGGAAACAGAGTAGCCAGAGGAATGAGAAGAAGCTAAGAAGGATGTGAAGACGGGCAGAGGAATGAGAAATGGGGCAGAAGGAGAAGTAGAGTGTCAGAAGAATTAGAAGAGTGTCGTAAGAATGATAAGATGGTCAGAAATATCTCAAGAGGGTGAAAGAACGTCAAAAGTGTTAGAAAAATGTCAAGGTGGTCTGAAGAACATGAAGAGGGGCAGAGAAATAAGAAGCCTGTCAAAGCAATGAGAAGAGTTTCAGAGGAATGAGAAGAGTGTCAGAGATCTGAGAAGAGGAGCAGAGGAATTTGAGGAGAGGCAGGAGAAGAAAGTGAAAGGAATGAGAAGACAGTGAAAGAAATGAGAAGCGTGTGAAAGGAGGGAGAAGAGTGTGCAAGCAAAGAGAAGAATGTCAAAGGAAAGAGAAGAATGTCAAAGGAAAAAGAAGCCTAAGAAGAATGTGGAGAGGAGTAGAAGATGGGCAAGAGGGTCACAGGAATGGGAAGAGGAGCCATGCCTGCTCCACATGCACCACCAAGGGGACCCCTCGTGTCCTGCAGCTGGGGGAGAAAGGTTTTTCCCCCCACGGAGGCCTGCGAGTGTCCCTGGGGTTTTTTTGCCTTTTCCTGCAGCACTGAGCACAGCCCCTTGACAGCGCTCCTTTGGGCTATTGGGGCCCAGAGGCTGCTGCTCCTGCTCCACGTAGCTGGCCTTGTGGCCTGCATCCACAAGGGGGGAAGGAAATAGAGTAGCCAGAGGAATGAGAAGAAGCTAAAAAGGATGAGAAGACGGGCAGAGGAATGAGAAAGGAGGCAGAAGAAGAGTCTCCGAAGAATGAGAAGAGTGTCAGAAGAATGAGAAGAGTGTGAAAGGAAAAAGAAGCCTCAGAAGAATGTGAAGAGGGGTGGAAGATGGACAAGAGGGCAGGAGCAATGGGAAGAGGAGCCATGCCTGCTCCACACACACCACAAAGGGAGCCCTGCATGACCTGCAGCTGGGGGGGGAAGGCTTTTTTTCCCTACGGAAAGTTACGAATCTCCCGGGGGTTTTTTGACTTTTCCTGCAGCACTGAGCACAGCCCCTTGACAGCGCTCCTTTGGGCTATTGGGGCCCAAAGGCTGCTGCTCCTGCTCCACGTAGGTGGCCTCATGCACTGCATCCCTGTGGAGGAATCATTCTAGACTCCCAGGGTTGCCAGAGGAATGAGAAGAAGATAAAAAGAAGGTGAAGACAGGCAGAAGAATGAGAACAGGGGCAGAAGGAGAAGACGACTGTCAAAGGAATGGGAAGAGGGCCAGAGAAATGAGAAGATGTTCAGAGCAATAAGAGGGTCAGAAGAATCTCAAGAGGGACAGAGGATTATGAAGAGGGTCTGAAGAACGTGAAGAGAGGCAGAGAATTAAGAAGACTGTCAGAGGAATGAGAGGAGTGTCAGAGGGATGAGACGAGTGTGAAAGGAATGAGAAGAGTGTGAAAGCAAAGAGAAGCGTCACAGGAATGCAAAGAGAGTAAGAAGAATGTGAAGAGCAGAAGATTGGGAAGAGGGTCAGAGGAATGTGAAGAGGGGCCATTGTTGGGGTCAGGAAGGATTTTTCCGCTGGGCAGATTAGCGCTGCTCCCAGGGGTTTCTTGCCTTCCCGTGCAGCATCGAGCAGAACCACTTGTCAGGGCTCCTCTGGTCCAATCTGCTGGGTTACCGCCTGCTTCACATGCACCACCAAGGGGACCCCTCGAGTCCTGCAGCTGCGGAACGAAAGCTTTTTACCCCCATGGAGGCCTGCGAGTGTCCCTGGGGTTTTTTTGCCTTTTCCTGCAGCACTGAGCACAGCCCCTTGACAGCGCTCCTTTGGGCTATTGGGGCCCAGAGGCTGCTGCTCCCTGTAGGTGCCCGTGTGGCCTGCATACACAAGGGGGTGGGAAACAGAGTAGCCAGAGGAATGAGAAGAAGCTAAGAAGGATGTGAAGACGGGCAGAGGAATGAGAAATGGGACAGAAGGGAAGAAGAAATGGAAAGAAGAGTGTCAGAAGAATGAGAAGAGTCTCAGAAGAATGACAAGAGTTTCAGGATCAAGAAGAGTGTCAGAGGAATAAGAAGACAGTCAGAAGTATGTCAAGAGGGTGAAAGAACGTCAAAAGGGGCAGAAGAATGTCAAGAGGGTCTGAAGAACATGAAGAGGGGCAGAGAAATAAGAAGCCTGTCAAAGCAATGACAAGAGTTTCAGAGGAATGAGAAGAGTGTCAGAGATCTGAGAAGAGGAGCAGAGGAATTTGAGGAGAGGCAGGAGAAGAAAGTGAAAGGAATGAGAAGACAGTGAAAGGAATGAGAAGACACTGAAAGAAATGAGAAGAGTGTGAAAGGAGGGAGAAGAGTGTGAAAGGAGGGAGAAGAGTGTGCAAGCAAAGAGAAGAATGTCAAAGGAAAAAGAAGCCTAAGAAGAATGTGGAGAGGAGTAGAAGATGGGCAAGAGGGTCAGAGGAATGGGAAGAGGAGCCATGCCTGCTCCACACGCACCACGAAGGGAGCCCCTCGTGACCTGCAGCTGCGGGAGGAAGGCTTTTTTCCCCCCACGGAGACCTGCGAATGTCCCTGGGAGTTTTTTTGCCTTTTCCTGCAGCACTGAGCACAGCCCCTTGACAGCGCTCCTTTGGGCTATTGGGGCCCAAAGGCTGCTGCTCCTGCTCCACACAGGTGGCCTTTGTGCCCCACATCTGGGGGGAGGGAGATTTCTAGGCTCCTGGGGTAGCCAGAAGAATAGGAAGAAGGTAAGAAGGATGTGAAGAGGGACAGAGAAATGAAAATAGTGTCAGAGGTATGAGAAGAGGAGCAGCGGTAAGTAAATTGGGGCAGAGGGATGTGAAGAGGGGCAGAAGAATGTGAATTGATTACAAACAAGAAGAGGGTCAGAGGAATGTGAAGCGGTGCAAAAGGAGAAGACTGTGAAAGGAATGAGAAGACTGTGAAAGGAATGAGAAGACTGGAAGGAGTAAGAAGATTATCAAAGAAATGAGAAGATATTGTGAAAGAAATGAGACAAGTGTCAAAGCAACGAGAAGAGTGTAAATGGAATGAGAAGAGTGTCAGAGGAATGAGAAGAGTGTAAAAATAGTGAGAAGATTGTGAAAGTTAAGACTGTCAGAGGAATGAGAGGAGTCCGAAAGCAAGTAGAAGATTGTCAAAGGAAAGAAAATAGTGTTAAAGGAGTCAGAAGATTGTCAAAGAAATGAGAAGATTGTAAAACAAATGCCAAGAGTGTCAAAGGACTAAGAAGACTGTGAAAGAAATGAGAAGATTGTGAAAGCAATGAGAAGAGCGTGAAAGAAATGAGAAGACCATCAGAAGAATGAGAAGACTGTAAAAATAATGAGAAGATTGTGATAGTTAAGAGTTTCAAAGGAATGAGAATAGTGTGAAAGGAGGGAGAAGATTGTGAAAACAAAGAGAAGAATGTCAAAGGAAAAAGAAACCTCAGAAGAATGTGAAGAGAGATAGAGATTGGCAAGAGGGTCAGAGGAATGGGAAGAGGAGCCATGCCTGCTCCACATGCACCACCAAGGGGACCCTCGTGTCCTGCAGCTGCGGGAGGAAGGCTTTTTTCCCCCCACGGAGACCTGCGAATGTCCCTGGGGTTTTTTTGCCTTTTCCTGCAGCACTGAGCACAGCCCCTTGACAGCGCTCCTTTGGGCTATTGGGGCCCAAAGGCTGCTGCTCCTGCTCCACGCAGGTGGCCTTGTGGCCTGCATCCACAAGGGAAGAGGGAAACAGAGTAGCCAGAGGAATGAGAAGAAGCTAAGAAGGATGTGAAGAGGGGCAGAGGAAGGAGAAAGGAGGCAGAAGGAGAAGTAGAGTGTCAGAAGAAAGAGAAGACGGTCAGAAATATGTCAAGAGGGTGAAAGAACGTCAAAAGCGTCAGAAGAATGTCAAGAGGGTCTGAAGAACATGAAGAGGGGCAGAGAAATAAGAAGCCTGTCAAAGGAATGAGAAGAGTTTCAGAGGAATGAGAAGGGTGTCAGAGATCTGAGCAGAGGAGCAGAAGAATTTGAGGAGAGGCAGGAGAAGAAAGTGAAAGGAATGAGAAGAGTGTGAAAGGAATGAGAAGAGTGTGAAAGGAAAAAGAAGCCTCAGAAGAATGTGAAGAGGGGTAAAAGATTGGGAAGAGCGTCAGAGGAATGGGAAGAGGAGCCATGCCTGCTCCACACGCACCACGAAGGGAGCCCCTCGTGTCCTGCAGCTGCGGGAGGAAGGCTTTTTTCCCCCCACGGAGACCTGCGAATGTCCCTGGGAGTTTTTTTGCCTTTTCCTGCAGCACTGAGCACAGCCCCCTTGACAGCGCTCCTTTGGGCTATTGGGGCCCAAGGCTGCTGCTCCTGCTCCACGCAGGTGGTCTTGTGCCCTGCATCCTGGGGGAGGAATGATTCTAGACTCCCAGGGTAGCCAGAGGAATGAGAAGAAGGTAAAAAGAAGGTGAGGACAGGCAGGGGAATGAGAAAAGGGGCAGAAGTAGGAGAAGAGTGTCAAAGGAATGGGAAGAGTGCCAGAGAAATGAGAAGAGGCTCAGAGCAATAAGAAGAGGGTCAGAAGAATCTCAAGAGGGACAGAGGATTATGAAGAGGGTCTGAAGAATGTGAAGAGAGGCAGAGAATTAAGAAGACTGTCAGAGGAAAGAGAAGGGTGTCAGAGATATGAGGAGCAGAGGAATTTGAGAAGAGGCAGGAGAAAAAGTGAAAGGAATGAGAAGAGTTTCAAAGTAATGAGAATAGTGAGAAAGGAGGGAGAAGACTGTGCAAGCAAAGAGAAGAATGTCAAAGGAAAGCGAAGAATGTCAAAGGAAAAAGAAGCCTAAGAAGAATGTGGAGAGAGATAGAGATTGGCAAGAGGGTCAGAGGAATGGGAAGAGGAGCCATACCTGCTCCACATGCACCACCAAGGGGACCCCTCGTGACCTGCAGCTGGAGGGGGAAGGCTTTTTTCCCCCCACGGAGACCTGCGAATGTCCCGCGGGTTTTTTTCCCTTTTCCTGCAGCACTGAGCACAGCCCCTTGACAGCGCTTCTTTGGGCTATTGGGGCCCAAAGGCTGCTGCTCCTGCTCCACACAGGTGGCCCTTGTGCCCCACATCTGGGGGGAGGGAGATTTCTAGGCTCCTGGGGTAGCCAGAAGAATAGGAAGAAGGTAAGAAGGATGTGAAGAAGGACAGAGAAATGAAAATAGTGTCAGAGGTATGAGAAGAGGAGCAGCGGTAAGTAAATTGGGGCAGAGGGATGTGAAGAGGGGCAGAAGAATGTGAATTGATTACAAACAAGAAGAGTGTCAGAGGAATGTGAAGCGGTGCAAAAGGAGAAGACTGTGAAAGGAATGAGAGAAGACTGTGAAAGGAATGAGAAGACTGTGGAAGGAATGAGAAGACTGTGGAAGGAGTAAGAAGATTATCAAAGAAATGAGAAGATTGTGAAAGAAATGAGACAAGTGTCAAAGCAACGAGAAGAGTGTAAATGGAATGAGAAAAGTGTCAGAGGAATGAGAGGAGTCCGAAAGCAAGTAGAAGATTGTCAAAGGAAAGAAAATAGTGTTAAAGGAGTCAGAAGGTTGTCAAAGAAATGAGAAGATTGTAAAACAAATGCCAAGAGTGTCAAAGGACTAAGAAGACTGTGAAAGAAATGAGAAGATTGTGAAAGCAATGAGAAGAGCGTGAAAGAAATGAGAAGACCATCAGAAGAATGAGAAGACTGTAAAAATAATGAGAAGATTGTGATAGTTAAGAGTTTCAAAGGAATGAGAATAGTGTGAAAGGAGGGAGAAGATTGTGAAAACAAAGAGAAGAATGTCAAAGGAAAAAGAAACCTCAGAAGAATGTGAAGAGAGATAGAGATTGGCAAGAGGGTCAGAGGAATGGGAAGAGGAGCCATGCCTGCTCCACATGCACCACCAAGGGAGCCCCTCGTGTCCTGCAGCTGCGGGAGGAAGGCTTTTTTCCCCCCACGGAGACCTGCGAATGTCCCTGGGGTTTTTTTGCCTTTTCCTGCAGCACTGAGCACAGCCCCTTGACAGCGCTCCTTTGGGCTATTGGGGCCCAGAGGCTGCTGCTCCTGCTCCACGTAGCTGGCCTTGTGGCCTGCATCCACAAGGGGAGAGGGAAACAGAGTAGCCAGAGGAATGAGAAGAAGCTAAATACGATGAGAACAGGGGCAGAGGAAGGAGAAAGGAGGCAGAAGGAGAAAAAGAGTGTCAGAAGAATGAGAAGAGTGTCAGAAGAATGAGAAGAGTGTCAGAAATATGTCAAGAGTGTGAAAGAATGTCAAAACGTTCAAAAGAATGTCAACAGGGTGTGAAGAACATGAAGAGGGGCAGACAAATAAGAAGCCTGTCAAAGGAGTGAGAAGAGTTTCAGAGGAATGAGAAGGGTGTCAGAGATCTGAGAAGAGGAGCAGAAGAATTTGAGGAGAGGCAGGAGAAGAAAGTGAAAGGAATGAGAAGAGTGTGAAAGGAAAAAGAAGCCTCAGAAGAATGTGAAGAGGGGTAGAAGATTGGGAAGAGGGTCAGAGGAATGGGAAGAGGAGCCATGCCTGCTCCACACGCACCACGAAGGGAGCCCCTCGTGTCCTGCAGCTGCGGGAGGAAGGCTTTCTTCCCCCCACGGAGACCTGCGAATGTCCTTGGGAGTTTTTTTGCCTTTTCTTGCAGCACTGAGCACAGCCCCTTGACAGCGCTCCTTTGGGCTATTGGGGCCCAAAGGCTGCTGCTCCTGTTCCATGCAGGTGGTCTTGTGCCCTGCATCCTGGGGGAGAAATCATTCTACACTCCCAGGGTAGCTAGAGGAATGAGAAGAAGATAAAAAGAAGGTGAGGACAGGCAGAAGAATGAGAAAAGGGGCAGAAGGAGGAGAAGAGTGTCAAAGGAATGGGAAGAGTGCCGGAGAAATGAGAAGAGGTTCAGAGGAATAAGAAGAGGGTCAGAAGAATCTCAAGATGGAAAGAGGATTATGAAGAGGGTCTGAAGAACGTGAAGAGAGGCAGAGAATTAAGAAGACTGTCAGAGGAATGAGAAGAGTGTCAGAGATATGAGGAGCAGAGGAATTTGAGAAGAGGCAGGAGAAAAAGTGAAAGGAATGAGAAGAGTTTCAAAGTAATGAGAACAGTGAGAAAGGAGGGAGAAGAGTGTGAAAGGAAAGAGAAGAATGTCAAAGGAAAAAGAAGCCTAAGAAGAATGTGGAGAGGAGTAGAAGATGGGCAAGAGGGTCAGAGGAATGGGAAGAGGAGCCATGCCTGCTCCACATGCACCACCAAGGGGACCCCTTGTGGCCTGCAGCTGGGGGGGGGAAGGCTTTTTTCCCCCACGGAGACCTGCGAATGTCCCGCGGGTTTTTTTTTGCCTTTTCCTGCAGCACTGAGCACAGCCCCTTGACAGCGCTCCTTTCGGCTGTTGGGGCCCAAAGGCTGCTGCTCCTGCTCCATGCAGGTGGCCTCGTGGACTGCATCCACAAGGGAGGAGGGAAACAGAGTAGCCAGAGGAATGAGAAGAAGCTAAGAAGGATGTGAAGACGGGCAGAGAAATGAGAAATGGGGCAGAAGGAGAAGTAGAGTGTCAGAAGAATTAGAAGAGTGTCATAAGAATGATAAGATGGTCAGAAATATCTCAAGAGGGTGAAAGAACGTCAAAAGTGTCAGAAGAATGTCAAGAGGGTCTGAAGAACATGAAGAGGGGCAGAGAAATAAGAAGCCTGTCAAAGCAATGACAAGAGTTTCAGAGGAATGAGAAGAGTGTCAGAGATCTGAGAAGAGGAGCAGAGGAATTTGAGGAGAGGCAGGAGAAGAAAGTGAAAGGAATGAGAACACAGTGAAAGAAATGAGAAGAGTGTGAAAGGAGGGAGAAGAGTGTGGAAGGAAAGAGAAGAATGTCAAAGGAAAGAGAAGAATGTCAAAGGAAAAAAAAGCCTAAGAAGAATACGAAGAGAAGATGGGCAAGAGGGTCACAGGAATGGGAAGAGGAGCCATGCCTGCTCCACATGCACCACCAAGGGGACCCCTCGTGTCCTGCAGCTGCGGGGGGAAGGTTTTTTTCCCCCCACGGAGACCTGCGAATGTCCCTGGGGTTTTTTTGCCTTTTCCTGCAGCACTGAGCACAGCCCCTTGACAGCGCTCCTTTGGGCTATTGGGGCCCAGAGGCTGCTGCTCCTGCTCCACGTAGCTGGCCTTGTGGCCTGCATCCACAAGGGGGGAAGGAAATAGAGTAGCCAGAGGAATGAGAAGAAGCTAAAAAGGATGAGAAGACGGGCAGAGGAATGAGAAAGGAGGCAGAAGAAGAGTCTCCGAAGAATGAGAAGAGTGTCAGAAGAATGAGAAGAGTGTGAAAGGAAAAAGAAGCCCCAGAAGAATGTGAAGAGGGGTGGAAGATGGACAAGAGGGCAGGAGCAATGGGAAGAGGAGCCATGCCTGCTCCACACACACCACAAAGGGAGCCCTGCATGACCTGCAGCTGGGGGGGGAAGGCTTTTTTTCCCTACGGAAAGTTACGAATCTCCCGGGGGTTTTTTGACTTTTCCTGCAGCACTGAGCACAGCCCCTTGACAGCGCTCCTTTGGGCTATTGGGGCCCAAAGGCTGCTGCTCCTGCTCCACGTAGGTGGCCTCATGCACTGCATCCCTGCGGAGGAATCATTCTAGACTCCCAGGGTAGCCAGAGGAATGAGAAGAAGATAAAAAGAAGGTGAAGACAGGCAGAAGAATGAGAAAAGGGGCAGAAGGAGAAGACGACTGTCAAAGGAATGGGAAGAGGGCCAGAGAAATGAGAAGATGTTCAGAGCAATAAGAGGGTCAGAAGAATCTCAAGAGGGACAGAGGATTATGAAGAGGGTCTGAAGAACGTGAAGAGAGGCAGAGAATTAAGAAGACTGTCAGAGGAATGAGAGGAGTGTCAGAGGGATGAGACGAGTGTGAAAGGAATGAGAAGAGTGTGAAAGCAAAGAGAAGCGTCACAGGAATGCAAAGAGAGTAAGAAGAATGTGAAGAGCAGAAGATTGGGAAGAGGGTCAGAGGAATGTGACGAGGGGCCATTGTTGGGGTCAGGAAGGATTTTTCCGCTGGGCAGATTAGCGCTGCTCCCAGGGGTTTCTTGCCTTCCCGTGCAGCATCGAGCAGAACCACTTGTCAGGGCTCCTCTGGTCCAATCTGCTGGGTTACCGCCTGCTTCACATGCACCACCAAGGGGACCCCTCGAGTCCTGCAGCTGCGGAACGAAAGCTTTTTACCCCCATGGAGGCCTGCGAGTGTCCCTGGGGTTTTTTTGCCTTTTCCTGCAGCACTGAGCACAGCCCCTTGACAGCGCTCCTTTGGGCTATTGGGGCCCAGAGGCTGCTGCTCCCTGTAGGTGCCCGTGTGGCCTGCATACACAAGGGGGTGGGAAACAGAGTAGCCAGAGGAATGAGAAGAAGCTAAGAAGGATGTGAAGACGGGCAGAGGAATGAGAAATGGGGCAGAAGGTGAAGAAGAGTGTCAGAAGAATGAGAAGAGTCTCAGAAGAATGACAAGAGTTTCAGGATCAAGAAGAGTGTCAGAGGAATAAGAAGACAGCCAGAAGTATGTCAAGAGGGTGAAAGAACGTCAAAAGGGGCAGAAGAATGTCAAGAGGGTCTGAAGAACATGAAGAGGGGCAGAGAAATAAGAAGCCTGTCAAAGCAATGACAAGATTTTCAGAGGAATGAGAAGAGTGTCAGAGATCTGAGAAGAGGAGCAGAGGAACTTGAGGAGAGGCAGGAGAAGAAAGTGAAAGGAATGAGAAGAGTGTCAAAGGAATGAGAAGAGGGGCAGAAGAAGCAGAGTAGGGCAGATGGAGGAGAAAAACGCGGAAGAAGGGTAAGGGCAGATAAAGGAGAATAATGCACAAGAGGGAGAAGGGCAGAAGAAACGGACAGGAGCAGAAGAAGGATACGCGCAGAAAAAGGAGAAAAGGGAAGACGGACAAAATGGCAGAAGAAGGAGAAGGGTCCAAGAAGGAAACAGTCAGTGAAAGGAAAAAACGTCAGGAAAGGACAAGAAGGAAGGATACTTGCCCCAAGGTCGATCAGGCCCGGTGCCTCTGGCCACTCTCGGAAGCGCCTGAGGTGGCTCCAGGTTGAGGGACAATAGGGCTTGGGCATCTCCTGGGAGGCGTGACCAGCCTGTGGACCAGGAGCGGGTCTTGCTCACATGCTCAGGGAACAGCCGATCGCCATGTTGGGGTCAGGAAGGAATTTTCCCCCGGGCACATTGGCACTGGCCCCGGGGGTTTTTTGCCTTCCTCTGAGCATCGAGCAGGACCACTTGTCAGGGCTCCTCTGGTCCCTTCTGGCTGCTCATGCACCACCAAGGTGGCCCCTCGTGTCCTGCAGCTGGGGGGGAAGGCTTTTTTTCCCCCACGGAGGCCTGCGAGTGTCCCCGGGGGTTTTTTGCCTTCCTCTGCAGCAGTGAGCGCAGCCCCTTGACAGGGCTCCTTTGGGCTATTGGGGCCCAAAGGCTGCTGCTCCTGCTCCACGCAGGTGGCCCCTCGTGCCCCCATCCGGGGGAAGGAAGCTTTCTAGACTCCCAGGGTAGTCCCCGCGGGTTGCTGCTTGTCCTCTGTACCATTGAGCACAGCCCCTTGCCAGGGATCCCCTCTGGGCTCGCTTCTTGCCTGCTGCTCTCGCACCTCCAGGGCACCACTCGTGCCCTGGCTCTTTCTGGCTCCATTGCCAGCAGTATGAAGAGGGGCGCAATGACAAGAAAAGGGGCAGAAGAAGGAGAGCAGGCTGGAAGAAGGAGCGAAACGTAGACAAGAGGGGCAGAAGAAGGTGACAGGTTCAGAAGAACTGAAAGGGCAGATGAAGGACAAATAGGAGAAGAGGAGAGAAACGTAGACAAGAGGGGCAAAAGAAGGTGACAGGTTTAGAAGAACTGAAAGGGCAGATGAAGGAGAAATAGGAGAAGGGCAGATAAAGGAGAATAATGCAGAAGAAGAAGAAGGGCAGAAGGAGAAAAGGGCAGAAGAAGGGGACAGGAGCAGAAGATGGATACAGCAGCAGAAGGAGAAAGGGGACAAAAGGGCAAAAGAAGGACAAGGGCAGAAGAAGGAAACGGTCAGGAAAAGAAAAAAAGCTCACGAGAGGACAATAAGGCAGAAGAAGGAAAAGGACGGAAGAAGCAAGAAAACCAAAATCCCTCCATTTTCCCCAGGGAAGGGAATGGTGTTTGAGTTTTCCTTTGGGTTTTGGTTGAGTTTTGTCCAATGGATTTTGCTCATGTGAAAAATGAGGCTAATGTGACCCGCTTTGACTACTGGAATAAACGAGAGAAACTGTGAGACAGCCTGTTGCACGTCATCCATGATGTCTTGCAGCTATTCCACACCTCTGACAATTTTAACTTCCAGAACCTCTAAGGCAGAATTCTCCACTTTAGGTGCAGGACCACCCTGTCACCTTCCCAGGCAGTAGCATCAAGTGGTGAAATGCTTTCGCCTTCACCCTTCAGTTTGAGCGGGGGGGGAACGGCACAAACAGCTTGAGTTTCCTTTTAGAATTAAGAGCTGTCCCAAGCGCAGCGCCTCGGAGGCAATGCCTGTGGGGGCACTTGGAGGATGACAGAAGGTTTCTTGCACCAGAAGTACTCGGCAAATTCACTCTCTGCCTTCCTGTTCTTTGCTGTGCTGACCTCTAGAGAAACTTGCTGCAACTGCTTTGCCAGCGCACTGGGATAGGGAGCTATCGTGCTGCCCTTCTGATTGCAGGCACCAGGCGTTTGGTGACAAATCCAAAGCAGGCCTTCACAGGAAGCTGCAAGCGCTGTGCTGCTCCCTCAGGGGGCTCCAGCACGCTCGGTACATGTGAGCAGGGCTCACGCAGCACAGAGAACGCAGCCTCAGTTAAGAAACGGGATGATAGTTCTGAGAACAGCCTCCAGGCCGCCCTGCAAAGATAAGAGATTCCACAACAGGCAGGGTGAAGCCTGGGAAGTACAGCACTTAACACAGTGAGGAAGATACGAGGTACGCTGCTGCCGCCGACCCCTCGCTTAGGCACAATTTCCGTGACTAAACACAGTCTGACACAGTAGAAATGAATCGTTGCCCAGGTCAGCGTAACCCTTCTTGGGCAGTGCCCTACCCTCCTGAAGTGGAGGTGGGCAGCACACCAGGCTCTTTCCTTCACCGTCCTACGGGACACCGTTACAGAAGAGAAGAAATGAACAAAGAGAAGATGACAATGTTTGTGAGAAATGCGAGGTGGAGCAGAGAGATGGAGGCTGGAGTAAAACAACACACTTAGAGAAGGAGGCTTGCTAGAAGTGGATGACGTACAGGACCTGCACAGGAGCAGTACTTTTGCTTGGGATGAGAAAAAGAGAGGAAAGCATTGGAGGGATTCAAGGAGCTGAAACACAACAGTGGAAACGAGATGGGGGCTTTGTCGGTTGGTTTTGCTTGGGTTTAACTCCTGTTTTACGTAGAAACATTACTAGGATGTATGGAAGCTAGCTAACAACAGTTAGATAGCACGGCGGCGGGAGGATAGACAACAAAGTCTGCTTTTAAAGCCCTTAGGATCAGGTCCAGATGGTATGGCAGATAGACCTAACGAAACAAAACCAGCTCAAGAAGCTGACGTAAACTATGGGCAGCAGAGTAGCAGCTCCGGTCACGAAATTCAATAAAATCATGAAAAAGCAAAAGAGAGAGAGGGCAGGAAAAGGGAAGAAAATGCTTCTGAAATCAGAAGTCAAGAACTTGGGAAGGAAACCTGAACTACCCTAAATCGAAGTTAGTGTCAGGAGTGAAAGCAAGCAAAAAAACGTTTCTTGTTCAGGAAGCAAGGAAATGGCTTTACTGTTCAGAGTTAAGCATGCCTTGGGATAGAAGGGATTTCCCCCCAGGTTCTAGTTCAGCAAGAGTCCTTACTCCCTCAAGTTAATAGTCAGGACCTACCTAAATAAAACCAGGGAAAATCACCTGGCTGCAGCCTTTCCTACACTGCCTTCTGCACCAGTGCTTTGGATTTGCTTGGACGTACAGCAGGGCTGCGGGACAGCGGCGCACTGCTTTCTCTGGGGAAAAGTAAGAGTGGTTTATCACATGCTTTGTCACAGCGGCACCGCATTTAGCATTCACCCACCCCTGCTCAGAACCTCACATGGATATTCCTACAAAAGGAACCGCAGTGATCTGTCCTCACCCCACAGTCCTGTATTTCTGCAATCCCTTGAAACAGCTCCTCAGACTGAAGAATGGCATTTTTTTCTTTCTCCTCTGCAAAAGAGAGGAGGGCTGTTGGGAGAGCTGGAGCAGAGAGTGTCTCATGGAGTTGATGCCAGCCCTTTGTCTGTGGCCTGCACAAACCTTTGTGCCTGTGGTGAGGGCACTTCCCACTGAAGCAAGACTTGCAAACAGACAACAAGCGCTACAGAAAAGATGGACTTCAGGCAACTTGAGCAAACTTGGTACCTCACAAGTATTTTAGCAGGTCTGCTCTTATTGCTGCTCATTTTCAAAGACATCCTGGCTGGGTCTAACCAACCATCTCAGCGGTGCAGTCCATTCTGGGAGAATATTTGGAAGCTGTCCTTTGGTTTCTGTGTCCTGGGGTCTGGATATGGTCATTGTGTCCAGTCCCCCCCTCCCCATTTCTTCTGTACAGAATGGAAAAAAATACCCAAGTTTAAGTTGTTGGGAAAATCAGTTTGCCTCCACCATCCTCTTGATTAATATTGCACACGGTAATATTTACACATGAAAGTGGGGTCTGTGTTACACTGGATACGCGGCCATGATCCTGCATGTAAACCAAAGATCATTTCTGGAACAACTTACACCTGGGAGGGATTGTAAAAGCCCCTGGGAGTTGAATAATGTAACACAAATTGAGGAGAGGAGAGAAGAGAAGAGGAGAGGAGAGCAGAAGAGAGGAGGAGGAGGCGAAGGGGAAGGCGAAGGCGAAGGGAAGTAGAAGTAGAGTCAGTGGCATCTCAGACCTGTAATGGTGAACTGTAGTTCTGCAGGAATGGGGAGAAGGACAGTTGCCAACCTAAAACTGTGTGCTAAAGGTAAGCAGCCTTCTCAGGTGTAAATCCTTACAAATGATTACAGCCTGTGAGCCACTGATGTTGCTAATGCTGCCTCCTGGCCTTGTGCTGTGAGCATGGAGTAAAAAGAGGTTGGAGGCAGGTTGGGAGGAGCCTCATCCACACACCACAGAAGCCACGAGAGCTGCCACGCGCTCTCTTGCTGCGGAAGCTCTGGAGGAGGATCTGGGATTCAAGGTAACGCAGAGTTATTATTCTCCCCACGCTTCTTAGGAGCGGAGAAGGTTGCAAGTTGTCCGGTTACCACCTTCTTGTGCTTGAGGGATGTTATTTGCAGCATTGTTTAAATCTGCAATGCAACACTGATATTTTTCACTGACTTCCGAAAACTCCGTCAAAACATACTGAGACACGAGAGCCTGGGAACACCAGTACTGCACCAGAGAGAAGGTCCATCTGGCCCAATACTCGCTCTCCAAAGTGGCCAACCACCAATGGCCAAAGGAGAGCCTAGGAGCAGTGCCGCTCTACTTCTGCCAGGGTCCTGGGGGTGCTCAAAGGCCTCTGTGGCTGGGACCAATTCCGTTGCCAGGAGTGGCCCCCCGCACCAGAGGGCTTTGAGCTGAAAAGACACTCTTTTAGTACCAAGGATTTCAAATGACATGGGATTTGACGAGCTAAAATTTGGACTACTGCAAAAGAAGCATGACCAGCAGGTTGAAGGAGGTGATCCTCCCCCTCTCCTCTGCTCTCGTGAGATTCCACTTGGAGTACTGTCTGCAGCTCTGGTGTCCTCAACATCAGCAGGACTTGAAGCAAGTCCAGACGAGAGCCACGAGAACGATAAGGGCGCTGGAGCACCTCCCATGTGAAGACAGGCTAAGAAAATTGGGGCTGTGCAGCCTGCAGAAGAGAAGCTGCGTGGAGACCTCACAGCAGCCTTCCAACATCTGAAGGGGGCCTACAAGGATGCTCGAGAGGGGCTCTTCATCAGCGACTCTAGCGATAGGACAAGGGGGAATGGGTTTCAACTTAAACAGGGCAGATTTAGGTTAGATATAAGGAAGAAATTCTTCCCTGTGAGGGTGGTGAGGCCCCGGCACAGGCTGCCCAAAGAAGCGGTGAATGCTCCAACGCTGGCAGCGGTCAAGGCCACGTTAGACAAGGCCTTGGCTGATATGGTCTAGTGGAAGGTGTCCCTGCCTATGGCAGGGGGTTGGAACTGGATGATCTTAAGGTCCTTTCCAACCCAAACCATTCCGTGACTCTAAAATTCATGCTTTGAGTTACGCTTCAAACCAACTCTTTGCCAGTGTGTTACAAGACCGGCTAAATTCAATTCTCTACTCCTCTCTTCTCCTCTCTTGTATCTTCTCCTAGAAATGACTCTCAAAAAGATTAAGGTGACAAATGAGCTCTGAAAGCTTTATCCCGTTGCTTAAGCGCCTTTTGTATCCCATAGAAACATGGCAATGGGTGTGTTTCACGGCGGAGCTGCACAGCTTGGTTTCAGTGGGACAAGGGGATGCTGGGCGCAGGGGTGGGGACAGGGCTGGGCATGGGGAGCCCCGTCACCCCCATGTCACAGTGCCAGCACCCGGCAACGCAGCAGTCAGAATGCCCCAGGACAGCATGAAAGGGAGCAGCCTCCTGTGTCCCCTGGCAGAGATGGCCGGGGGCAGGCCGAAGGCATCCCAGAGGAAGTCCTCCAGCTGCTGGACTTACTTCCTGGGGCTGAGGCGGGAAGAGCAGCGCCCGCTCGAGGCTGCTGGACGTTCTCCACTGCAAGACCAGCTCCCGGCAGGACCAGCTTCATAGCTCATCTGCCATATCCTTTTCAGCTGGATGGCTGCGGCCAGGCCAAGGGAAAGCCTTCTTGAGGAGCACCACAGAGCTCACCATCCTCATCCCCCACGGAGCCAGGGGCTGTAAGCAACAGGATGCAGAGATTTTCCTGGGATCCCCGTGCCTTGGAGCAGCCACTGCTGCCCTGCCAGGTGCTGGAAGGATTCTAACCCCAAGCTTCACCAGGTGGGGGCATTTGGCCACTCCTGGCAGCCCCTGGGGTGGCTCCAGGTTGAGGGACAATAGGGCTTGGGCATCTCCTGGTAGGTATGGCTCACATGCTGAGGGAACAGCTGATCCCCGGGGTTGGGGTCAGGAAGGAATTTTTCCCCGGGCACATTAGCACTGCTCCTGGGGCTTTTTTGCCTTTTTCTGCAGCGCTGAGCACAGCCCCTTGACAGCGCTTCTTTGGGCTATTGGGGCCCAAAGGCTGCTGCTCCTGCTCCACACAGGTGGCCTTTGTGCCCCACATCTGGGAGGAGGGAGATTTCTAGGCTCCTGGGGTAGCCAGAAGAATAGGAAGAAGTTAAGAAGGATGTGAAGAGGGACAGAGAAATGAAAATAGTGTCAGAGGTATGAGAAGAGGAGCAGAGGTAAGTAAATTGGGGCAGAGGGATGTGAAGAGGGGCAGAAGAATGTGAATTGATTACAAACAAGAAGAGTGTCAGAGCAATGTGAAGAGTGTCAGAGAAATGTGAAGTGTGCAAAAGGAGAAGACTGTGAAAGGAATGAGAAGACTGTGAAAGGAATGAGAAGACTGTGAAAGGAATGAGAAGACTGTGAAAGGAATGAGAAGACTGTGGAAGGAGTAAGAAGATTATCAAAGAAATGAGAAGATTGTGAAAGAAATGAGACAAGTGTCAAAGCAACGAGAAGAGTGTAAATGGAATGAGAAGAGTGTCAGAGGAATGAGAAGATTGTAAAAATAGTGAGAAGGTTGTGAAAGTTAAGGCTGTCAAAGGAATGAGAAGAGTCCGAAAACAAGTAGAAGATTGTCAAAGGAAAGAAAATAGTGTTAAAGGAGTCAGAAGATTGTCAAAGAAATGAGAAGATTGTAAAACAAATGCCAAGAGTGTCAAAGGACTAAGAAGACTGTGAAAGAAATGAGAAGATTGTGAAAGCAATGAGAAGAGCGTGAAAGAAATGAGAAGACCATCAGAAGAATGAGAAGACTGTAAAAATAATGAGAAGATTGTGATAGTTAAGAGTTTCAAAGGAATGAGAATAGTGTGAAAGGAGGGAGAAGATTGTGAAAACAAAGAGAAGAATGTCAAAGGAAAAAGAAACCTCAGAAGAATGTGAAGAGAGATAGAGATTGGCAAGAGGGTCAGAGGAATGGGAAGAGGAGCCATGCCTGCTCCACATGCACCACCAAGGGGAGCCCTCGTGTCCTGCAGCTGCGGGAGGAAGGCTTTTTTCCCCCCACGGAGACCTGCGAATGTCCCTGGGGTTTTTTTGCCTTTTTCTGCAGCACTGAGCACAGCCCCTTGACAGCGCTCCTTTGGGCTATTGGGGCCCAAAGGCTGCTGCTCCTGCTCCACGCAGGTGGCCTTGTGGCCTGCATCCACAAGGGGAGAGGGAAACAGAGTAGCCAGAGGAATGAGAAGAAGCTAAAAAGGATGTGAAGAGGGGCAGAGGAAGGAGAAAGGAGGCAGAAGGAGAAGTAGAGTGTCAGAAGAATGAGAAGACGGTCAGAAATATGTCAAGAGGGTGAAAGAATGTCAAAAGCGTCAGAAGAATGTCAAGAGGGTCTGAAGAACATGAAGAGGGGCAGAGAAATAAGAAGCCTGTCAAAGGAATGAGAAGAGTTTCAGAGGAATGAGAAGGGTGTCAGAGATCTGAGAAGAGGAGCAGAAGAATTTGAGGAGAGGCAGGAGAAGAAAGTGAAAGGAATGAGAAGAGTGTGAAAGGAATGAGAAGAGTGTGAAAGGAAAAAGAAGCCTCAGAAGAATGTGAAGAGGGGTAAAAGATTGGGAAGAGCGTCAGAGGAATGGGAAGAGGAGCCATGCCTGCTCCACACGCACCACGAAGGGAGCCCCTCGTGTCCTGCAGCTGCGGGAGGAAGGCTTTTTTCCCCCCACGGAGACCTGCGAATGTCCCTGGGGTTTTTCTGCCTTTTCCTGCAGCACTGAGCACAGCCCCTTGACAGCGCTCCTTTGGGCTATTGGGGCCCAAAGGCTGCTGCTCCTGCTCCACGCAGGTGGTCTTGTGCCCTGCATCCTGGGGGAGGAATGATTCTAGACTCCCAGGGTAGCCAGAGGAATGAGGAGAAGGTAAAAAGAAGGTGAGGACAGGCAGGGGAATGAGAAAAGGGGCAGAAGTAGGAGAAGAGTGTCAAAGGAATGGGAAGAGTGCCAGAGAAATGAGAAGAGGCTCAGAGCAATAAGAAGAGGGTCAGAAGAATCTCAAGAGGGACAGAGGATTATGAAGAGGGTCTGAAGAATGTGAAGAGAGGCAGAGAATTAAGAAGACTGTCAGAGGAAAGAGAAGGGTGTCAGAGGTATGAGGAGCAGAGGAATTTGAGAAGAGGCAGGAGAAAAAGTGAAAGAAATGAGAAGAGTTTCAAAGCAATGAGAATAGTGAGAAAGGAGGGAGAAGAGTGTGCAAGCAAAGAGAAGAATGTCAAAGGAAAGCGAAGAATGTCAAAGGAAAAAGAAGCCTAAGAAGAATGTGGAGAAGAGTAGAAGATGGGCCAGAGGGTCAGAGGAATGGGAAGAGGAGCCATGCCTGCTCCACATGCATCACCAAGGGGACCCCTCGTGTCCTGCAGCTGGAGGGGGAAGGCTTTTTTCCCCCCACGGAGACCTGCGAATGTCCCTGGGGTTTTTTTGCCTTTTCCTGCAGCACTGAGCACAGCCCCTTGACAGCGCTCCTTTGGGCTATTGGGGCCCAAAGGCTGCTGCTCCTGCTCCACGCAGGTGGTCTTGTGCCCTGCATCCTGGGGGAGGAATGATTCTAGACTCCCAGGGTAGCCAGAGGAATGAGAAGAAGGTAAAAAGAAGGTGAGGACAGGCAGAGGAATGAGAAATGGGGCAGAAGGAGAAGTAGAGTGTCAGAAGAATTAGAAGAGTGTCATAAGAATGATAAGATGATCAGAAATATCTCAAGAGGGTGAAAGAACATCAAAGTGTCAGAAGAATGTCAAGGTGGTCTGAAGAACATGAAGAGGGGCAGAGAATTAAGAAGCCTGTCAAAGCAATGACAAGAGTTTCAGAGGAATGTGAAGAGTGTCAGAGATATGAGAAGAGGAGCAGAGGAATTTGAGGAGAGGCAGGAGAAGAAAGTGAAAGGAATGAGAAGACAGTGAAAGAAATGAGAAGAGTGTGAAAGGAGGCAGAAGAGTGTGCAAGCAAAGAGAAGAATGTCAAAGGAAAGAGAAGAATGTCGAAGGAAAAAGAAGCCTAAGAAGAATGTGGAGAGGAGTAGAAGATGGGCAAGAGGGTCACAGGAATGGGAAGAGGAGCCATGCCTGCTCCACATGCACCACCAAGGGGACCCCTCGTGTCCTGCAGCTGCGGGAGGAAGGCTTTTTTCCCCCCACGGAGACCTGCGAATGTCCCTGGGGTTTTTTTGCCTTTTCCTGCAGCACTGAGCACAGCCCCTTGACAGCGCTCCTTTGGGCTATTGGGGCCCAAAGGCTGCTGCTCCTGCTCCACGCAGGTGGCCTTGTGGCCTGCATCCACAAGGGGAGAGGGAAACAGAGTAGCCAGAGGAATGAGAAGAAGCTAAGAAGGATGTGAAGAGGGGCAGAGGAAGGAGAAAGGAGGCAGAAGGAGAAGTAGAGTGTCAGAAGAATGAGGAGACGGTCAGAAATATGTCAAGAGGGTGAAAGAACGTCAAAAGCGTCAGAAGAATGTCAAGAGGGTCTGAAGAACATGAAGAGGGGCAGAGAAATAAGAAGCCTGTCAAAGGAATGAGAAGAGTTTCAGAGGAATGAGAAGGGTGTCAGAGATCTGAGAAGAGGAGCAGAAGAATTTGAGGAGAGGCAGGAGAAGAAAGTGAAAGGAATGAGAAGAGTGTGAAAGGAATGAGAAGAGTGTGAAAGGAAAAAGAAGCCTCAGAAGAATGTGAAGAGGGGTAAAAGATTGGGAAGAGCGTCAGAGGAATGGGAAGAGGAGCCATGCCTGCTCCACACGCACCACGAAGGGAGCCCCTCGTGTCCTGCAGCTGTGGGAGGAAGGCTTTTTTCCCCCCACGGAGACCTGTGAATGTCCCTGGGAGTTTTTTTGCCTTTTCCTGCAGCACTGAGCACAGCCCCTTGACAGCGCTCCTTTGGGCTATTGGGGCCCAAAGGCTGCTGCTCCTGCTCCACGCAGGTGGTCTTGTGCCCTGCATCCTGGGGGAGGAATGATTCTAGACTCCCAGGGTAGCCAGAGGAATGAGAAGAAGGTAAAAAGAAGGTGAGGACAGGCAGGGGAATGAGAAAAGGGGCAGAAGGAGAAGAAGAGTGTCAAAGGAATGGGAAGAGTGCCAGAGAAATGAGAAGAGGCTCAGAGCAATAAGAAGAGGGTCAGAAGAATCTCAAGAGGGACAGAGGATTATGAAGAGGGTCTGAAGAATGTGAAGAGAGGCAGAGAATTAAGAAGACTGTCAGAGGAAAGAGAAGGGTGTCAGAGATATGAGGAGCAGAGGAATTTGAGAAGAGGCAGGAGAAAAAGTGAAAGGAATGAGAAGAGTTTCAAAGTAATGAGAATAGTGAGAAAGGAGGTTGAAGACTGTGCAAGCAAAGAGAAGAATGTCAAAGGAAAGCGAAGAATGTCAAAGGAAAAAGAAGCCTAAGAAGAATGTGGAGAGAGATAGAGATTGGCAAGAGGGTCAGAGGAATGGGAAGAGGAGCCATGCCTGCTCCACATGCACCACCAAGGGGACCCCTCGTGACCTGCAGCTGGAGGGGGAAGGCTTTTTTCCCCCCACGGAGACCTGCGAATGTCCCGCGGGTTTTTTTCCCTTTTCCTGCAGCACTGAGCACAGCCCCTCGACAGCGCTTCTTTGGGCTATTGGGGCCCAAAGGCTGCTGCTCCTGCTCCACACAGGTGGCCCTTGTGCCCCACATCTGGGGGGAGGCAGATTTCTAGGCTCCTGGGGTAGCCAGAAGAATAGGAAGAAGGTAAGAAGGATGTGAAGAAGGACAGAGAAATGAAAATAGTGTCAGAGGTATGAGAAGAGGAGCAGCGGTAAGTAAATTGGGGCAGAGGGATGTGAAGAGGGGCAGAAGAATGTGAATTGATTACAAACAAGAAGAGTGTCAGAGGAATGTGAAGCGGTGCAAAAGGAGAAGACTGTGAAAGGAATGAGAGAAGACTGTGAAAGGAATGAGAAGACTGTGGAAGGAATGAGAAGACTGTGGAAGGAGTAAGAAGATTATCAAAGAAATGAGAAGATTGTGAAAGAAATGAGACAAGTGTCAAAGCAACGAGAAGAGTGTAAATGGAATGAGAAGAGTTTCAGAGGAATGAGAAGAGTGTAAAAATAGTGAGAAGATTGTGAAAGTTAAGACTGTCAGAGGAATGAGAAGAGTCCGAAAGCAAGTAGAAGATTGTCAAAGGAAAGAAAATAGTGTTAAAGGAGTCAGAAGATTGTCAAAGAAATGAGAAGATTGTAAAACAAATGCCAAGAGTGTCAAAGGACTAAGAAGACTGTGAAAGAAATGAGAAGATTGTGAAAGCAATGAGAAGAGCGTGAAAGAAATGAGAAGACCATCAGAAGAATGAGAAGACTGTAAAAATAATGAGAAGATTGTGATAGTTAAGAGTTTCAAAGGAATGAGAATAGTGTGAAAGGAGGGAGAAGATTGTGAAAACAAAGAGAAGAATGTCAAAGGAAAAAGAAACCTCAGAAGAATGTGAAGAGAGATAGAGATTGGCAAGAGGGTCAGAGGAATGGGAAGAGGAGCCATGCCTGCTCCACATGCACCACCAAGGGGACCCCTCGTGTCCTGCAGCTGCGGGAGGAAGGCTTTTTTCCCCCCACGGAGACCTGCGAATGTCCCTGGGGTTTTTTTGCCTTTTCCTGCAGCACTGAGCACAGCCCCTTGACAGCGCTCCTTTGGGCTATTGGGGCCCAAAGGCTGCTGCTCCTGCTCCACGCAGGTGGCCTTGTGGCCTGCATCCACAAGGGAAGAGGGAAACAGAGTAGCCAGAGGAATGAGAAGAAGCTAAGAAGGATGTGAAGAGGGGCAGAGGAAGGAGAAAGGAGGCAGAAGGAGAAGTAGAGTGTCAGAAGAATGAGAAGACGGTCAGAAATATGTCAAGAGGGTGAAAGAACGTCAAAAGCGTCAGAAGAATGTCAAGAGGGTCTGAAGAACATGAAGAGGGGCAGAGAAATAAGAAGCCTGTCAAAGGAATGAGAAGAGTTTCAGAGGAATGAGAAGGGTGTCAGAGATCTGAGCAGAGGAGCAGAAGAATTTGAGGAGAGGCAGGAGAAGAAAGTGAAAGGAATGAGAAGAGTGTGAAAGGAATGAGAAGAGTGTGAAAGGAAAAAGAAGCCTCAGAAGAATGTGAAGAGGGGTAAAAGATTGGGAAGAGCGTCAGAGGAATGGGAAGAGGAGCCATGCCTGCTCCACACGCACCACGAAGGGAGCCCCTCGTGTCCTGCAGCTGCGGGAGGAAGGCTTTTTTCCCCCCACGGAGACCTGCGAATGTCCCTGGGAGTTTTTTTGCCTTTTCCTGCAGCACTGAGCACAGCCCCTTGACAGCGCTCCTTTGGGCTATTGGGGCCCAACGGCTGCTGCTCCTGCTCCACGCAGGTGGTCTTGTGCCCTGCATCCTGGGGGAGGAATGATTCTAGACTCCCAGGGTAGCCAGAGGAATGAGAAGAAGGTAAAAAGAAGGTGAGGACAGGCAGGGGAATGAGAAAAGGGGCAGAAGGAGAAGAAGAGTGTCAAAGGAATGGGAAGAGTGCCAGAGAAATGAGAAGAGGCTCAGAGCAATAAGAAGAGGGTCAGAAGAATCTCAAGAGGGACAGAGGATTATGAAGAGGGTCTGAAGAATGTGAAGAGAGGCAGAGAATTAAGAAGACTGTCAGAGGAAAGAGAAGGGTGTCAGAGATATGAGGAGCAGAGGAATTTGAGAAGAGGCAGGAGAAAAAGTGAAAGGAATGAGAAGAGTTTCAAAGTAATGAGAATAGTGAGAAAGGAGGTTGAAGACTGTGCAAGCAAAGAGAAGAATGTCAAAGGAAAGCGAAGAATGTCAAAGGAAAAAGAAGCCTAAGAAGAATGTGGAGAGAGATAGAGATTGGCAAGAGGGTCAGAGGAATGGGAAGAGGAGCCATGCCTGCTCCACATGCACCACCAAGGGGACCCCTCGTGACCTGCAGCTGGAGGGGGAAGGCTTTTTTCCCCCCACGGAGACCTGCGAATGTCCCGCGGGTTTTTTTCCCTTTTCCTGCAGCACTGAGCACAGCCCCTTGACAGCGCTTCTTTGGGCTATTGGGGCCCAAAGGCTGCTGCTCCTGCTCCACACAGGTGGCCCTTGTGCCCCACATCTGGGGGGAGGGAGATTTCTAGGCTCCTGGGGTAGCCAGAAGAATAGGAAGAAGGTAAGAAGGATGTGAAGAAGGACAGAGAAATGAAAATAGTGTCAGAGGTATGAGAAGAGGAGCAGCGGTAAGTAAATTGGGGCAGAGGGATGTGAAGAGGGGCAGAAGAATGTGAATTGATTACAAACAAGAAGAGTGTCAGAGGAATGTGAAGCGGTGCAAAAGGAGAAGACTGTGAAAGGAATGAGAGAAGACTGTGAAAGGAATGAGAAGACTGTGGAAGGAATGAGAAGACTGTGGAAGGAGTAAGAAGATTATCAAAGAAATGAGAAGATTGTGAAAGAAATGAGACAAGTGTCAAAGCAACGAGAAGAGTGTAAATGGAATGAGAAGAGTGTCAGAGGAATGAGAAGAGTGTAAAAATAGTGAGAAGATTGTGAAAGTTAAGACTGTCAGAGGAATGAGAAGAGTCCGAAAGCAAGTAGAAGATTGTCAAAGGAAAGAAAATAGTGTTAAAGGAGTCAGAAGATTGTCAAAGAAATGAGAAGATTGTAAAACAAATGCCAAGAGTGTCAAAGGACTAAGAAGACTGTGAAAGAAATGAGAAGATTGTGAAAGCAATGAGAAGAGCGTGAAAGAAATGAGAAGACCATCAGAAGAATGAGAAGACTGTAAAAATAATGAGAAGATTGTGATAGTTAAGAGTTTCAAAGGAATGAGAATAGTGTGAAAGGAGGGAGAAGATTGTGAAAACAAAGAGAAGAATGTCAAAGGAAAAAGAAACCTCAGAAGAATGTGAAGAGAGATAGAGATTGGCAAGAGGGTCAGAGGAATGGGAAGAGGAGCCATGCCTGCTCCACATGCACCACCAAGGGGACCCCTCGTGTCCTGCAGCTGCGGGAGGAAGGCTTTTTTCCCCCCACGGAGACCTGCGAATGTCCCTGGGGTTTTTTTGCCTTTTCCTGCAGCACTGAGCACAGCCCCTTGACAGCGCTCCTTTGGGCTATTGGGGCCCAAAGGCTGCTGCTCCTGCTCCACGCAGGTGGCCTTGTGGCCTGCATCCACAAGGGAAGAGGGAAACAGAGTAGCCAGAGGAATGAGAAGAAGCTAAGAAGGATGTGAAGAGGGGCAGAGGAAGGAGAAAGAAGGCAGAAGGAGAAGTAGAGTGTCAGAAGAATGAGAAGACGGTCAGAAATATGTCAAGAGGGTGAAAGAACGTCAAAAGCGTCAGAAGAATGTCAAGAGGGTCTGAAGAACATGAAGAGGGGCAGAGAAATAAGAAGCCTGTCAAAGGAATGAGAAGAGTTTCAGAGGAATGAGAAGGGTGTCAGAGATCTGAGCAGAGGAGCAGAAGAATTTGAGGAGAGGCAGGAGAAGAAAGTGAAAGGAATGAGAAGAGTGTGAAAGGAATGAGAAGAGTGTGAAAGGAAAAAGAAGCCTCAGAAGAATGTGAAGAGGGGTAAAAGATTGGGAAGAGCGTCAGAGGAATGGGAAGAGGAGCCATGCCTGCTCCACACGCACCACGAAGGGAGCCCCTCGTGTCCTGCAGCTGCGGGAGGAAGGCTTTTTTCCCCCCACGGAGACCTGCGAATGTCCCTGGGAGTTTTTTTGCCTTTTCCTGCAGCACTGAGCACAGCCCCTTGACAGCGCTCCTTTGGGCTATTGGGGCCCAAAGGCTGCTGCTCCTGCTCCACGCAGGTGGTCTTGTGCCCTGCATCCTGGGGGAGGAATGATTCTAGACTCCCAGGGTAGCCAGAGGAATGAGAAGAAGGTAAAAAGAAGGTGAGGACAGGCAGGGGAATGAGAAAAGGGGCAGAAGTAGGAGAAGAGTGTCAAAGGAATGGGAAGAGTGCCAGAGAAATGAGAAGAGGCTCAGAGCAATAAGAAGAGGGTCAGAAGAATCTCAAGAGGGACAGAGGATTATGAAGAGGGTCTGAAGAATGTGAAGAGAGGCAGAGAATTAAGAAGACTGTCAGAGGAAAGAGAAGGGTGTCAGAGATATGAGGAGCAGAGGAATTTGAGAAGAGGCAGGAGAAAAAGTGAAAGGAATGAGAAGAGTTTCAAAGTAATGAGAATAGTGAGAAAGGAGGGAGAAGACTGTGCAAGCAAAGAGAAGAATGTCAAAGGAAAGCGAAGAATGTCAAAGGAAAAAGAAGCCTAAGAAGAATGTGGAGAGAGATAGAGATTGGCAAGAGGGTCAGAGGAATGGGAAGAGGAGCCATGCCTGCTCCACATGCACCACCAAGGGGACCCCTCGTGACCTGCAGCTGGAGGGGGAAGGCTTTTTTCCCCCCACGGAGACCTGCGAATGTCCCGCGGGTTTTTTTGCCTTTTCCTGCAGCACTGAGCACAGCCCCTTGACAGCGCTTCTTTGGGCTATTGGGGCCCAAAGGCTGCTGCTCCTGCTCCACACAGGTGGCCCTTGTGCCCCACATCTGGGGGGAGGGAGATTTCTAGGCTCCTGGGGTAGCCAGAAGAATAGGAAGAAGGTAAGAAGGATGTGAAGAAGGACAGAGAAATGAAAATAGTGTCAGAGGTATGAGAAGAGGAGCAGCGGTAAGTAAATTGGGGCAGAGGGATGTGAAGAGGGGCAGAAGAATGTGAATTGATTACAAACAAGAAGAGTGTCAGAGGAATGTGAAGCGGTGCAAAAGGAGAAGACTGTGAAAGGAATGAGAGAAGACTGTGAAAGGAATGAGAAGACTGTGGAAGGAATGAGAAGACTGTGGAAGGAGTAAGAAGATTATCAAAGAAATGAGAAGATTGTGAAAGAAATGAGACAAGTGTCAAAGCAACGAGAAGAGTGTAAATGGAATGAGAAGAGTGTCAGAGGAATGAGAAGAGTGTAAAAATAGTGAGAAGATTGTGAAAGTTAAGACTGTCAGAGGAATGAGAGGAGTCCGAAAGCAAGTAGAAGATTGTCAAAGGAAAGAAAATAGTGTTAAAGGAGTCAGAAGATTGTCAAAGAAATGAGAAGATTGTAAAAGAAATGCCAAGAGTGTCAAAGGACTAAGAAGACTGTGAAAGAAATGAGAAGATTGTGAAAGCAATGAGAAGAGCGTGAAAGAAATGAGAAGACCATCAGAAGAATGAGAAGACTGTAAAAATAATGAGAAGATTGTGATAGTTAAGAGTTTCAAAGGAATGAGAATAGTGTGAAAGGAGGGAGAAGATTGTGAAAACAAAGAGAAGAATGTCAAAGGAAAAAGAAACCTCAGAAGAATGTGAAGAGAGATAGAGATTGGCAAGAGGGTCAGAGGAATGGGAAGAGGAGCCATGCCTGCTCCACATGCATCACCAAGGGGACCCCTCGTGTCCTGCAGCTGCGGGAGGAAGGCTTTTTTCCCCCCACGGAGACCTGCGAATGTCCCTGGGGTTTTTTTTGCCTTTTCCTGCAGCACTGAGCACAGCCCCTTGACAGCGCTCCTTTGGGCTATTGGGGCCCAAAGGCTGCTGCTCCTGCTCCACGCAGGTGGTCTTGTGCCCTGCATCCTGGGGGAGGAATGATTCTAGACTCCCAGGGTAGCCAGAGGAATGAGAAGAAGGTAAAAAGAAGGTGAGGACAGGCAGAGGAATGAGAAAAGGGGCAGAAGGAGAAGAAGAGTGTCAAAGGAATGGGAAGAGTGCCAGAGAAATGAGAAGAGGCTCAGAGCAATAAGAAGAGGGTCAGAAGAATCTCAAGAGGGACAGAGGATTATGAAGAGGGTCTGAAGAATGTGAAGAGAGGCAGAGAATTAAGAAGACTGTCAGAGGAAAGAGAAGGGTGTCAGAGGTATGAGGAGCAGAGGAATTTGAGAAGAGGCAGGAGAAAAAGTGAAAGGAATGAGAAGAGTTTCAAAGCAATGAGAATAGTGAGAAAGGAGGGAGAAGAGTGTGCAAGCAAAGAGAAGAATGTCAAAGGAAAGCGAAGAATGTCAAAGGAAAAAGAAGCCTCAGAAGAATGTGAAGAGGGGTAGAAGATGGGCAAGAGGATCAGAGGAATGGGAAGAGGAGCCATGCCTGCTCCACATGCACCACCAAGGGGACCCCTCGTGACCTGCAGCTGGAGGGGGAAGGCTTTTTTCCCCCCACAGAGACCTGCGAATGTCCCGCGGGTTTTTTTTGCCTTTTCCTGCAGCACTGAGCACAGCCCCTTGACAGCGCTCCTTTGGGCTATTGGGGCCCAAAGGCTGCTGCTCCTGCTCCACGCAGGTGGCCTCATGGACTGCATCCACAAGGGGAGAGGGAAACAGAGTAGCCAGAGGAATGAGAAGAAGCTAAGAAGGATGTGAAGACGGGCAGAGGAATGAGAAATGGGGCAGAAGGAGAAGTAGAGTGTCAGAAGAATTAGAAGAGTGTCATAAGAATGATAAGATGATCAGAAATATCTCAAGAGGGTGAAAGAACATCAAAGTGTCAGAAGAATGTCAAGGTGGTCTGAAGAACATGAAGAGGGGCAGGGAATTAAGAAGCCTGTCAAAGCAATGAGAAGAGTTTCAGAGGAATGTGAAGAGTGTCAGAGATATGAGAAGAGGAGCAGAGGAATTTGAGGAGAGGCAGGAGAAGAAAGTGAAAGGAATGAGAAGACAGTGAAAGAAATGAGAAGAGTGTGAAAGGAGGGAGAAGAGTGTGAAAGGAGGCAGAAGAGTGTGCAAGCAAAGAGAAGAACGTCAAAGGAAAGAGAAGAATGTCAAAGGAAAAAGAAGCCTAAGAAGAATGTGGAGAGGAGTAGAAGATGGGCAAGAGGGTCACAGGAATGGGAAGAGGAGCCATGCCTGCTCCACATGCACCACCAAGGGGACCCCTCGTGTCCTGCAGCTGGTGGGGGAAGGTTTTTTTCCCTACAGAAAGTTACGAATCTCCCGGGGGTTTTTTGACTTTTCCTGCAGCACTGAGCACAGCCCCTTGACAGCGCTCCTTTGGGCTATTGGGGCCCAAAGGCTGCTGCTCCTGCTCCACGCAGGTGGCCTCATGCACTGCATCCCTGCGGAGGAATCATTCTAGACTCCCAGGGTAACCAGAGGAATGAGAAGAAGATAAAAAGAAGGTGAAGACAGGCAGAAGAATGAGAAAAGGGGCAGAAGGAGAAGACGACTGTCAAAGGAATGGGAAGAGGGCCAGAGAAATGAGAAGATGTTCAGAGCAATAAGAGGGTCAGAAGAATCTCAAGAGGGACAGAGGATTATGAAGAGGGTCTGAAGAACGTGAAGAGAGGCAGAGAATTAAGAAGACTGTCAGAGGAATGAGAGGAGTGTCAGAGGGATGAGACGAGTGTGAAAGGAATGAGAAGAGTGTGAAAGCAAAGAGAAGCGTCACAGGAATGCAAAGAGAGTAAGAAGAATGTGAAGAGCAGAAGATTGGGAAGAGGGTCAGAGGAATGTGACGAGGGGCCATTGTTGGGGTCAGGAAGGATTTTTCCGCTGGGCAGATTAGCGCTGCTCCCAGGGGTTTCTTGCCTTCCCGTGCAGCATCGAGCAGAACCACTTGTCAGGGCTCCTCTGGTCCAATCTGCTGGGTTACCGCCTGCTTCACATGCACCACCAAGGGGACCCCTCGAGTCCTGCAGCTGCGGAACGAAAGCTTTTTACCCCCATGGAGGCCTGCGAGTGTCCCTGGGGTTTTTTTGCCTTTTCCTGCAGCACTGAGCACAGCCCCTTGACAGCGCTCCTTTGGGCTATTGGGGCCCAGAGGCTGCTGCTCCCTGTAGGTGCCCGTGTGGCCTGCATACACAAGGGGGTGGGAAACAGAGTAGCCAGAGGAAGGAGAAGAAGCTAAGAAGGATGTGAAGACGGGCAGAGGAATGAGAAATGGGGCAGAAGGTGAAGAAGAGTGTCAGAAGAATGAGAAGAGTCTCAGAAGAATGACAAGAGTTTCAGGATCAAGAAGAGTGTCAGAGGAATAAGAAGACAGCCAGAAGTATGTCAAGAGGGTGAAAGAACGTCAAAAGGGGCAGAAGAATGTCAAGAGGGTCTGAAGAACATGAAGAGGGGCAGAGAAATAAGAAGCCTGTCAAAGCAATGACAAGATTTTCAGAGGAATGAGAAGAGTGTCAGAGATCTGAGAAGAGGAGCAGAGGAACTTGAGGAGAGGCAGGAGAAGAAAGTGAAAGGAATGAGAAGAGTGTCAAAGGAATGAGAAGAGGGGCAGAAGAAGCAGAGTAGGGCAGATGGAGGAGAAAAACGCGGAAGAAGGATAAGGGCAGATAAAGGAGAATAATGCACAAGAGGGAGAAGGGCAGAAGAAACGGACAGGAGCAGAAGAAGGATACGTGCAGAAAAAGGAGAAAAGGGAAGACGGACAAAATGGCAGAAGAAGGAGAAGGGTCCAAGAAGGAAACAGTCAGTGAAAGGAAAAAACGTCAGGAAAGGACAAGAAGGAAGGATACTTGCCCCAAGGTCGATCAGGCCCGGTGCCTCTGGCCACTCTCGGAAGCGCCTGAGGTGGCTCCAGGTTGAGGGACAATAGGGCTTGGGCATCTCCTGGGAGGCGTGACCAGCCTGTGGACCAGGAGCAGGTCTTGCTCACATGCTCAGGGAACAGCCGATCGCCGTGTTGGGGTCAGGAAGGAATTTTCCCCCGGGCACATTGGCACTGGCCCCGGGGTTTTTTGCCTTCCTCTGAGCATCGAGCAGGACCACTTGTCAGGGCTCCTCTGGTCCCTTCTGGCTGCTCATGCACCACCAAGGTGGCCCCTCGTGTCCTGCAGCTGGGGGGGGAAGGCTTTTTTTCCCCCACGGAGGCCTGCGAGTGTCCCCGGGGGTTTTTTGCCTTCCTCTGCAGCAGTGAGCGCAGCCCCTTGACAGGGCTCCTTTGGGCTATTGGGGCCCAAAGGCTGCTGCTCCTGCTCCACGCAGGTGGCCCCTCGTGCCCCCATCCGGGGGAAGGAAGCTTTCTAGACTCCCAGGGTAGTCCCCGCGGGTTGCTGCTTGTCCTCTGTACCATTGAGCACAGCCCCTTGCCAGGGATCCCCTCTGGGCTCGCTTCTTGCCTGCTGCTCTCGCACCTCCAGGGCACCACTCGTGCCCTGGCTCTTTCTGGCTCCATTGCCAGCAGTGTGAAGAGGGGCGCAATGACAAGAAAAGGGGCAGAAGAAGGAGAGCAGGCTGGAAGAAGGAGAGAAACGTAGACAAGAGGGGCAGAAGAAGGTGACAGGTTCAGAAGAACTGAAAGGGCAGATGAAGGACAAATAGGAGAAGAGGAGAGAAACGTAGACAAGAGGGGCAGAAGAAGGTGACAGGTTCAGAAGAACTGAAAGGGCAGATGAAGGAGAAATAGGAGAAGGGCAGATAAAGGAGAATAATGCAGAAGAAGAAGAAGGGCAGAAGGAGAAAAGGGCAGAAGAAGGGGACAGGAGCAGAAGATGGATACAGCAGAAGAAGGAGAAAGGGGACAAAAGGGCAAAAGAAGGACAAGGGCAGAAGAAGGAAACGGTCAGGAAAAGAAAAAAAGCTCACGAGAGGACAATAAGGCAGAAGGAAAAGGACGGAAGAAGCAAGAAAACCAAAATCCCTCCATTTTCCCCAGGGAAGGGAATGGTGTTTGAGTTTTCCTTTGGTTGAGTTTTGTCCAATGGATTTTGCTCATGTGAAAAATGAGACTAATGTGACCCGCTTTGACTATTGGAATAAACGAGAGAAACTGTGAGACAGCCTGTTGCACGTCATCCATGATGTCTTGCAGCTATTCCGCACCTCTGACAATTTTAACTTCCAGAACTTCTAAGGCAGAATTCTCCACTTTAGGTGCAGGACCACCCTGGCACCTTCCCAGGCAGTAGCATCAAGTGGTGAAATGCTTTCGCCTTCACCCTTCAGTTTGAGCGGAGGGGGAACGGCACAAACAGCTTGAGTTTCCTTTTAGAATTAAGAGCTGTCCCAAGCGCAGCGCCTCGGAGGCAATGCCTGTGGGGGCACTTGGAGGATGACAGAAGGTTTCTTGCACCAGAAGTACTCGGCAAATTCACTCTCTGCCTTCCTGTTCTTTGCTGTGCTGACCTCTAGAGAAACTTGCTGCAACTGCTTTGCCGGCGCACTGGGATAGGGAGCTATCGTGCTGCCCTTCTGATTGCAGGCACCAGGCGTTTGGTGACAAATCCAAAGCAGGCCTTCACAGGAAGCTGCAAGCGCTGTGCTGCTCCCTCAGGGGGCTCCAGCACGCTCGGTACATGTGAGCAGGGCTCACGCAGCACAGAGAACGCAGCCTCAGTTAAGAAACGGGATGATAGTTCTGAGAACAGCCTCCAGGCCGCCCTGCAAAGATAAGAGATTCCACAACAGGCAGGGTGAAGCCTGGGAAGTACAGCACTTAACACAGTGAGGAAGATACGAGGTACGCTGCTGCCGCCGACCCCTCGCTTAGGCACAATTTCCGTGACTAAACACAGTCTGATACAGTAGAAATGAATCGTTGCCCAGGTCAGCGTAACCCTTCTTGGGCAGTGCCCTACCCTCCTGAAGTGGAGGTGGGCAGCACACCAGGCTCTTTCCTTCGCCGTCCTACGGGACACCGTTACAGAAGAGAAGAAATGAACAAAGAGAAGATGACAATGTTTGTGAGAAATGCGAGGTGGAGCAGAGAGATGGAGGCTGGAGTAAAACAACACACTTAGAAAAGGAGGCTTGCTAGAAGTGGATGACGTACAGGACCTGCACAGGAGCAGTACTTTTGCTTGGGATGAGAAAAAGAGAGGAAAGCATTGGAGGGATTCAAGGAGCTGAAATACAACAGTGGAAACGAGATGGGGGCTTTGTTGGTTGGTTTTGCTTGGGTTTAAGTCATGTTTTACGTAGAAACATTACTAGGATGTATGGAAGCTAGCTAACAACAGTTAGATAGCACGGCGGCGGGAGGATAGACAACAAAGTCTGCTTTTAAAGCCCTTAGGATCGGGTCAAGACGGTATGGCAGATAGACCTAACGAAACAAAACCAGCTCAAGAAGCTGACGTAAACTATGGGCAGCAGAGTAGCAGCTCCGGTCATGAAATTCAATAAAATCATGAAAAAGCAAAAGAGAGAGAGGGCAGGAAAAGGGAAGAAAATGCTTCTGAAATCAGAAGTCAAGAACTTGGGAAGGAAACCTGAACTACCCTAAATCGAAGTTAGTGTCAGGAGTGAAAGCAAGCAAAAAAATGTTTCTTGTTCAGGAAGCAAGGAAATGGCTTTACTGTTCAGAGTTAAGCATGCCTTGGGATAGGAGGGATTTCCTCCCAGGTTCTAGTTCAGCAAGAGTCCTTACTCCCTCAAGTTAATAGTCAGGACCTACCTAAATAAAACCAGGGAAAATCACCTGGCTGCAGCCTTTCCTACACTGCCTTCTGCATCAGTGCTTTGGATTTGCTTGGACTTACAGCAGGGCTGCGGGACAGCGGCGCACTGCTTTCTCTGGGGAAAAGTAAGAGTGGTTTATCACATGCTTTGTCACAGCGGCACCGCATTTAGCATTCACCCACCCCTGCTCAGAACCTCACATGGATATTCCTACAAAAGGAACCGCAGTGATCTTTCCTCACCCCACAGTCCTGTATTTCTGCAATCCCTTGAAACAGCTCCTCAGACTGAAGAATGGCATTTTTTTCTTTCTCCTCTGCAAAAGAGAGGAGGGCTGTTGGGAGAGCTGGAGCAGAGAGTGTCTCATGGAGTTGATGCCAGCCCTTTGTCTGTGGCCTGCACAAACCTTTGTGCCTGTGGTGAGGGCACTTCCCACTGAAGCAAGACTTGCAAACAGACAACAAGCGCTACAGAAAAGATGGACTTAAGGCAACTTGAGCAAACTTGGTACCTCACAAGTATTTTAGCAGGTCTGCTCTTATTGCTGCTCATTTTCAAAGACATCCTGGCTGGGTCTAACCAACCATCTCAGCGGTGCAGTCCATTCTGGGAGAATATTTGGAAGCTGTCCTTTGGTTTCTGTGTCCTGGGGTCTGGATATGGTCATTGTGTCCAGTCCCCCCCTCCCCATTTCTTCTGTACAGAATGGAAAAAAATACCCAAGTTTAAGTTGTTGGGAAAATCAGTTTGCCTCCACCATCCTCTTGATTAATATTGCACACGGTAATATTTACACATGAAAGTGGGGTCTGTGTTACACTGGATATGCGGCCATGATCCTGCATGTAAACCAAAGATCATTTCTGGAACAACTTACACCTGGGAGGGATTGTAAAAGCCCCTGGGAGTTGAACAATGTAACACAAATTGGGGAGAGGAGAAAAGAGAAGAGGAGAAGAGAGCAGAAGAGAGGAGGAGGAGGCGAAGGGGAAGGCGAAGGCGAAGGCGAAGGGAAGTAGTAGAGTCAGTGGCATTTCAGACCTGTAATGGTGAACTGTAGTTCTGCAGGAATGGGGAGAAGGACAGTTGCCAACCTAAAACTGTGTGCTAAAGGTAAGCAGCCTTCTCAGGTGTAAATCCTTACAAATGATTACAGCCTGTGAGCCACTGATGTTGCTAATGCTGCCTCCTGGCCTTGTGCTGTGAGCATGGAGTAAAAAGAGGTTGGAGGCAGGTTGGGAGGAGCCTCATCCACACACCACAGAAGCCACGAGAGCTGCCACGCGCTCTCTTGCTGCGGAAGCTCTGGAGGAGGATCTGGGATTCAAGGTAACGCAGAGTTATTATTCTCCCCACGCTTCTTAGGAGCGGAGAAGGTTGCAAGTTGTCCGGTTACCACCTTCTTGTGCTTGAGGGATGTTATTTGCAGCATTGTTTAAATCTGCAATGCAACACTGATATTTTTCACTGACTTCCGAAAACTCCGTCAAAACATACTGAGACACGAGAGCCTGGGAACACCAGTACTGCACCAGAGAGAAGGTCCATCTGGCCCAATACTCGCTCTCCAAAGTGGCCAACCACCAATGGCCAAAGGAGAGCCTAGGAGCAGTGCCGCTCTACTTCTGCCAGGGTCCTGGGGGTGCTCAAAGGCCTCTGTGGCTGGGACCAATTCCGTTGCCAGGAGTGGCCCCCCGCACCAGAGGGCTTTGAGCTGAAAAGACACTCTTTTAGTACCAAGGATTTCAAATGACACGGGATTTGACGAGCTAAAATTTGGACTACTGCAAAAGAAGCATGACCAGCAGGTTGAAGGAGGTGATCCTCCCCCTCTCCTCTGCTCTCGTGAGATTCCACTTGGAGTACTGTCTGCAGCTCTGGTGTCCTCAACATCAGCAGGACTTGAAGCAAGTCCAGACGAGAGCCACGAGGACGATAAGGGCGCTGGAGCACCTCCCATGTGAAGACAGGCTAAGAAAATTGGGGCTGTGCAGCCTGCAGAAGAGAAGCTGCGTGGAGACCTCACAGCAGCCTTCCAACATCTGAAGGGGGCCTACAAGGATGCTCGAGAGGGGCTCTTCATCAGGGACTGTAGCGATAGGACAAGGGGGAATGGGTTTCAACTTAAACAGGGCAGATTTAGGTTAGATATAAGGAAGAAATTCTTCCCTGTGAGGGTGGTGAGGCCCCGGCACAGGCTGCCCAAAGAAGCGGTGAATGCTCCAACGCTGGCAGCGGTCAAGGCCACGTTAGACAAGGCCTTGGCTGATATGGTCTAGTGGAAGGTGTCCCTGCCTATGGCAGGGGGTTGGAACTGGATGATCTTAAGGTCCTTTCCAACCCAAACCATTCCGTGACTCTAAAATTCATGCTTTGAGTTACGCTTCAAACCAACTCTTTGCCAGTGTGTTACAAGACCGGCTAAATTCAATTCTCTACTCCTCTCTTCTCCTCTCTTGTATCTTCTCCTAGAAATGACTCTCAAAAAGATTAAGGTGACAAATGAGCTCTGAAAGCTTTATCCCGTTGCTTAAGCGCCTTTTGTATCCCATAGAAACATGGCAATGGGTGTGTTTCACGGCGGAGCTGCACAGCTTGGTTCCAGTGGGACAAGGGGATGCTGGGCGCAGGGGTGGGGACAGGGCTGGGCATGGGGAGCCCCGTCACCCCCATGTCACAGTGCCAGCACCCGGCAACGCAGCAGTCAGAATGCCCCAGGACAGCATGAAAGGGAGCAGCCTCCTGTGTCCCCTGGCAGAGATGGCCGGGGGCAGGCCGAAGGCATCCCAGAGGAAGTCCTCCAGCTGCTGGACTTACTTCCTGGGGCTGAGGCGGGAAGAGCAGCGCCCGCTCGAGGCTGCTGGACGTTCTCCACTGCAAGACCAGCTCCCGGCGGGACCAGCTTCATAGCTCATCTGCCATATCCTTTTCAGCTGGATGGCTGCGGCCAGACCAAGGGAAAGCCTTCTTGAGGAGCACCACAGAGCTCACCATCCTCATCCCCCACGGAGCCAGGGGCCGTAAGCAAGAGGATGCAGAGATTTTCCTGGGATCCCCGTGCCTTGGAGCAGCCACTGCTGCCCTGCCAGGTGCTGGAAGGATTCTAACCCCAAGCTTCACCAGGTGGGGGCATTTGGCCACTCCTGGCAGCCCCTGGGGTGGCTCCAGGTTGAGGGACAATAGGGCTTGGGCATCTCCTGGTAGGTATGGCTCACATGCTGAGGGAACAGCTGATCCCCAGGGTTGGGGTCAGGAAGGAATTTTTCCCCGGGCACATTGGCACTGCTCCCGGGGCTTTTTTGCCTTTTTCTGCAGCGCTGAGCACAGCCCCTTGTCAGAGCTCCTTTGGGCTACTGGGGCCCAAAGGCTGCTGCTCCTGCTCCACACAGGTGGCCCTTGTGCCCCACATCTGGGGGGAGGGAGATTTCTAGGCTCCTGGGGTAGCCAGAAGAATAGGAAGAAGGTAAGAAGGATGTGAAGAGGGACAGAGAAATGAAAATAGTGTCAGAGGTATGAGAAGAGGAGCAGCGGTAAGTAAATTGGGGCAGAGGGATGTGAAGAGGGGCAGAAGAATGTGAATTGATTACAAACAAGAAGAGTGTCAGAGGAATGTGAAGCGGTGCAAAAGGAGAAGACTGTGAAAGGAATGAGAAGACTGTGGAAGGAATGAGAAGACTGTGGAAGGAATGAGAAGACTGTGGAAGGAGTAAGAAGATTATCAAAGAAATGAGAAGATTGTGAAAGAAATGAGACAAGTGTCAAAGCAACGAGAAGAGTGTAAATGGAATGAGAAGAGTGTCAGAGGAATGAGAAGAGTGTAAAAATAGTGAGAAGATTGTGAAAGTTAAGACTGTCAGAGGAATGAGAAGAGTCCGAAAGCAAGTAGAAGATTGTCAAAGGAAAGAAAATAGTGTTAAAGGAGTCAGAAAATTGTCAAAGAAATGAGAAGATTGTAAAAGAAATGCCAAGAGTGTCAAAGGACTAAGAAGACTGTGAAAGAAATGAGAAGATTGTGAAAGCAATGAGAAGAGCGTGAAAGAAATGAGAAGACCATCAGAAGAATGAGAAGACTGTAAAAATAATGAGAAGATTGTGATAGTTAAGAGTTTCAAAGGAATGAGAATAGTGTGAAAGGAGGGAGAAGATTGTGAAAACAAAGAGAAGAATGTCAAAGGAAAAAGAAACCTCAGAAGAATGTGAAGAGAGATAGAGATTGGCAAGAGGGTCAGAGGAATGGGAAGAGGAGCCATGCCTGCTCCACATGCATCACCAAGGGGACCCCTCGTGTCCTGCAGCTGCGGGCGGAAGGCTTTTTTCCCCCCACGGAGACCTGCGAATGTCCCTGGGGTTTTTTTGCCTTTTCCTGCAGCACTGAGCACAGCCCCTTGACAGCGCTCCTTTGGGCTATTGGGGCCCAAAGGCTGCTGCTCCTGCTCCACGCAGGTGGTCTTGTGCCCTGCATCCTGGGGGAGGAATGATTCTAGACTCCCAGGGTAGCCAGAGGAATGAGAAGAAGGTAAAAAGAAGGTGAGGACAGGCAGAGGAATGAGAAAAGGGGCAGAAGGAGAAGAAGAGTGTCAAAGGAATGGGAAGAGTGCCAGAGAAATGAGAAGAGGCTCAGAGCAATAAGAAGAGGGTCAGAAGAATCTCAAGAGGGACAGAGGATTATGAAGAGGGTCTGAAGAATGTGAAGAGAGGCAGAGAATTAAGAAGACTGTCAGAGGAATGAGAAGGGTGTCAGAGGTATGAGGAGCAGAGGAATTTGAGAAGAGGCAGGAGGAAAAGTGAAAGAAATGAGAAGAGTTTCAAAGCAATGAGAATAGTGAGAAAGGAGGGAGAAGAGTGTGCAAGCAAAGAGAAGAATGTCAAAGGAAAGCGAAGAATGTCAAAGGAAAAAGAAGCCTAAGAAGAATGTGGAGAGGAGTAGAAGATGGGCAAGAGGGTCACAGGAATGGGAAGAGGAGCCATGCCTGCTCCACATGCACCACCAAGGGGACCCCTCGTGACCTGCAGCTGGAGGGGGAAGGCTTTTTTCCCCCCACAGAGACCTGCGAATGTCCCGCGGGTTTTTTTTGCCTTTTCCTGCAGCACTGAGCACAGCCCCTTGACAGCGCTCCTTTGGGCTATTGGGGCCCAAAGGCTGCTGCTCCTGCTCCACGCAGGTGGCCTCATGGACTGCATCCACAAGGCGGGAGGGAAACAGAGTAGCCAGAGGAATGAGAAGAAGCTAAGAAGGATGTGAAGACGGGCAGAGGAATGAGAAATGGGGCAGAAGGAGAAGTAGAGTGTCAGAAGAATTAGAAGAGTGTCATAAGAATGATAAGATGATCAGAAATATCTCAAGAGGGTGAAAGAACATCAAAGTGTCAGAAGAATGTCAAGGTGGTCTGAAGAACATGAAGAGGGGCAGAGAATTAAGAAGCCTGTCAAAGCAATGACAAGAGTTTCAGAAGAATGTGAAGAGTGTCAGAGATATGAGAAGAGGAGCAGAGGAATTTGAGGAGAGGCAGGAGAAGAAAGTGAAAGGAATGAGAAGACAGTGAAAGAAATGAGAAGAGTGTGAAAGGAGGGAGAAGAGTGTGAAAGGAGGCAGAAGAGTGTGCAAGCAAAGAGAAGAATGTCAAAGGAAAGAGAAGAATGTCGAAGGAAAAAGAAGCCTAAGAAGAATGTGGAGAGGAGTAGAAGATGGGCAAGAGGGTCACAGGAATGGGAAGAGGAGCCATGCCTGCTCCACATGCACCACCAAGGAGACCCCTCGTGTCCTGCAGCTGCGGGAGGAAGGCTTTTTTCCCCCACGGAGACCTGCGAATGTCCCTGGGGTTTTTTTGCCTTTTCCTGCAGCACTGAGCACAGCCCCTTGACAGCGCTCCTTTGGGCTATTGGGGCCCAAAGGCTGCTGCTCCTGCTCCACGCAGGTGGCCTTGTGGCCTGCATCCACAAGGGGAGAGGGAAACAGAGTAGCCAGAGGAATGAGAAGAAGCTAAGAAGGATGTGAAGAGGGGCAGAGGAAGGAGAAAGGAGGCAGAAGGAGAAGTAGAGTGTCAGAAGAAAGAGAAGACGGTCAGAAATATGTCAAGAGGGTGAAAGAACGTCAAAAGCGTCAGAAGAATGTCAAGAGGGTCTGAAGAACATGAAGAGGGGCAGAGAAATAAGAAGCCTGTCAAAGGAATGAGAAGAGTTTCAGAGGAATGAGAAGGGTGTCAGAGATCTGAGAAGAGGAGCAGAAGAATTTGAGGAGAGGCAGGAGAAGAAAGTGAAAGGAATGAGAAGAGTGTGAAAGGAATGAGAAGAGTGTGAAAGGAAAAAGAAGCCTCAGAAGAATGTGAAGAGGGGTAAAAGATTGGGAAGAGCGTCAGAGGAATGGGAAGAGGAGCCATGCCTGCTCCACACGCACCACGAAGGGAGCCCCTCGTGTCCTGCAGCTGCGGGAGGAAGGCTTTTTTCCCCCCACGGAGACCTGCGAATGTCCCGCGGGTTTTTTTCCCTTTTCCTGCAGCACTGAGCACAGCCCCTTGACAGCGCTTCTTTGGGCTATTGGGGCCCAAAGGCTGCTGCTCCTGCTCCACGCAGGTGGTCTTGTGCCCTGCATCCTGGGGGAGGAATGATTCTAGACTCCCAGGGTAGCCAGAGGAATGAGAAGAAGGTAAAAAGAAGGTGAGGACAGGAGGGGAATGAGAAAAGGGGCAGAAGCAGGAGAAGAGTGTCAAAGGAATGGGAAGAGTGCCAGAGAAATGAGAAGAGGCTCAGAGCAATAAGAAGAGGGTCAGAAGAATCTCAAGAGGGACAGAGGATTATGAAGAGGGTCTGAAGAATGTGAAGAGAGGCAGAGAATTAAGAAGACTGTCAGAGGAAAGAGAAGGGTGTCAGAGATATGAGGAGCACAGGAATTTGAGAAGAGGCAGGAGAAAAAGTGAAAGGAATGAGAAGAGTTTCAAAGTAATGAGAATAGTGAGAAAGGAGGGAGAAGACTGTGCAAGCAAAGAGAAGAATGTCAAAGGAAAGCGAAGAATGTCAAAGGAAAAAGAAGCCTCAGAAGAATGTGGAGAGAGATAGAGATTGGCAAGAGGGTCAGAGGAATGGGAAGAGGAGCCATGCCTGCTCCACATGCACCACCAAGGGGACCCCTCATGACCTGCAGCTGGAGGGGGAAGGCTTTTTTCCCCCCACGGAGACCTGCGAATGTCCCTGGGGTTTTTTTCCCTTTTCCTGCAGCACTGAGCACAGCCCCTTGACAGCGCTCCTTTGGGCTATTGGGGCCCAAAGGCTGCTGCTCCTGCTCCACACAGGTGGCCATTGTGCCCCACATCTGGGGGGAGGGAGATTTCTAGGCTCCTGGGGTAGCCAGAAGAATAGGAAGAAGGTAAGAAGGATGTGAAGAAGGACAGAGAAATGAAAATAGTGTCAGAGGTATGAGAAGAGGAGCAGCGGTAAGTAAATTGGGGCAGAGGGATGTGAAGAGGGGCAGAAGAATGTGAATTGATTACAAACAAGAAGAGTGTCAGAGGAATGTGAAGTGGTGCAAAAGGAGAAGACTGTGAAAGGAATGAGAGAAGACTGTGAAAGGAATGAGAGAAGACTGTGAAAGGAATGAGAAGACTGTGGAAGGAATGAGAAGACTGTGGAAGGAGTAAGAAGATTATCAAAGAAATGAGAAGATTGTGAAAGAAATGAGACAAGTGTCAAAGCAACGAGAAGAGTGTAAATGGAATGAGAAGAGTGTCAGAGGAATGAGAAGAGTGTAAAAATAGTGAGAAGATTGTGAAAGTTAAGACTGTCAGAGGAATGAGAGGAGTCCGAAAGCAAGTAGAAGATTGTCAAAGGAAAGAAAATAGTGTTAAAGGAGTCAGAAGATTGTCAAAGAAATGAGAAGATTGTAAAAGAAATGCCAAGAGTGTCAAAGGACTAAGAAGACTGTGAAAGAAATGAGAAGATTGTGAAAGCAATGAGAAGAGCGTGAAAGAAATGAGAAGACCATCAGAAGAATGAGAAGACTGTAAAAATAATGAGAAGATTGTGATAGTTAAGAGTTTCAAAGGAATGAGAATAGTGTGAAAGGAGGGAGAAGATTGTGAAAACAAAGAGAAGAATGTCAAAGGAAAAAGAAACCTCAGAAGAATGTGAAGAGAGATAGAGATTGGCAAGAGGGTCACAGGAATGGGAAGAGGAGCCATGCCTGCTCCACATGCATCACCAAGGGGACCCCTCGTGTCCTGCAGCTGCGGGAGGAAGGCTTTTTTCCCCCCACAGAGACCTGCGAATGTCCCGCGGGTTTTTTTTGCCTTTTCCTGCAGCACTGAGCACAGCCCCTTGACAGCGCTCCTTTGGGCTATTGGGGCCCAAAGGCTGCTGCTCCTGCTCCACGCAGGTGGCCTCATGGACTGCATCCACAAGGGGGGAGGGAAACCGAGTAGCCAGAGGAATGAGAAGAAGCTAAGAAGGATGTGAAGACGGGCAGAGGAATGAGAAATGGGGCAGAAGGAGAAGTAGAGTGTCAGAAGAATTAGAAGAGTGTCATAAGAATGATGAGATGATCAGAAATATCTCAAGAGGGTGAAAGAACATCAAAGTGTCAGAAGAATGTCAAGGTGGTCTGAAGAACATGAAGAGGGGCAGAGAATTAAGAAGCCTGTCAAAGCAATGACAAGAGTTTCAGAGGAATGTGAAGAGTGTCAGAGATCTGAGAAGAGGAGCAGAGGAATTTGAGGAGAGGCAGGAGAAGAAAGTGAAAGGAATGAGAAGACAGTGAAAGAAATGAGAAGAGTGTGAAAGGAGGGAGAAGAGTGTGCAAGCAAAGAGAAGAATGTCAAAGGAAAGAGAAGAATGTCAAAGGAAAAAGAAGCCTAAGAAGAATGTGGAGAGGAGTAGAAGATGGGCAAGAGGGTCACAGGAATGGGAAGAGGAGCCATGCCTGCTCCACATGCACCACCAAGGTGACCGCTCGTGTCCTGCAGCTGGTGGGGGAAGGTTTTTTTCCCTACGGAAAGTTACGAATCTCCCGGGGGTTTTTTGACTTTTCCTGCAGCACTGAGCACAGCCCCTTGACAGCGCTCCTTTGGGCTATTGGGGCCCAAAGGCTGCTGCTCCTGCTCCACGCAGGTGGCCTCATGCACTGCATCCCGGCGGAGGAATCATTCTAGACTCCCAGGGTAGCCAGAGGAATGAGAAGAAGATAAAAAGAAGGTGAAGACAGGCAGAAGAATGAGAAAAGGGGCAGAAGGAGAAGACGACTGTCAAAGGAATGGGAAGAGGGCCAGAGAAATGAGAAGATGTTCAGAGCAATAAGAGGGTCAGAAGAATCTCAAGAGGGACAGAGGATTATGAAGAGGGTCTGAAGAACGTGAAGAGAGGCAGAGAATTAAGAAGACTGTCAGAGGAATGAGAGGAGTGTCAGAGGGATGAGACGAGTGTGAAAGGAATGAGAAGAGTGTGAAAGCAAAGAGAAGCGTCACAGGAATGCAAAGAGAGTAAGAAGAATGTGAAGAGCAGAAGATTGGGAAGAGGGTCAGAGGAATGTGACGAGGGGCCATTGTTGGGGTCAGGAAGGATTTTTCCGCTGGGCTGATTAGCGCTGCTCCCAGGGGTTTCTTGCCTTCCCGTGCAGCATCGAGCAGAACCACTTGTCAGGGCTCCTCTGGTCCAATCTGCTGGGTTACCGCCTGCTTCACATGCACCACCAAGGGGACCCCTCGAGTCCTGCAGCTGCGGAACGAAAGCTTTTTACCCCCATGGAGGCCTGCGAGTGTCCCTGGGGTTTTTTTGCCTTTTCCTGCAGCACTGAGCACAGCCCCTTGACAGCGCTCCTTTGGGCTATTGGGGCCCAGAGGCTGCTGCTCCCTGTAGGTGCCCGTGTGGCCTGCATACACAAGGGGGTGGGAAACAGAGTAGCCAGAGGAAGGAGAAGAAGCTAAGAAGGATGTGAAGACGGGCAGAGGAATGAGAAATGGGGCAGAAGGTGAAGAAGAGTGTCAGAAGAATGAGAAGAGTCTCAGAAGAATGACAAGAGTTCAGGATCAAGAAGAGTGTCAGAGGAATAAGAAGACAGCCAGAAGTACGTCAAGAGGGTGAAAGAACGTCAAAAGGGGCAGAAGAATGTCAAGAGGGTCTGAAGAACATGAAGAGGGGCAGAGAAATAAGAAGCCTGTCAAAGCAATGACAAGATTTTCAGAGGAATGAGAAGAGTGTCAGAGATCTGAGAAGAGGAGCAGAGGAACTTGAGGAGAGGCAGGAGAAGAAAGTGAAAGGAATGAGAAGAGTGTCACAGGAATGAGAAGAGGGGCAGAAGAAGCAGAGTAGGGCAGATGGAGGAGAAAAATGCGGAAGAAGGATAAGGGCAGATAAAGAAGAATAATGCACAAGAGGGAGAAGGGCAGAAGAAACGGACAGGAGCAGAAGAAGGAGACGTGCAGAAAAAGGAGAAAAGGGAAGACGGACAAAATGGCAGAAGAAGGAGAAGGGTCCAAGAAGGAAACAGTCAGTGAAAGGAAAAAATGTCAGGAAAGGACAAGAAGGAAGGATACTTGCCCCAAGGGCGATCAGGCCCGGTGCCTCTGGCCACTCTCGGAAGCCCCTGAGGTGGTTCCAGGTTGAGGGACAATAGGGCTTGGGCATCTCCTGGGAGGCGTGACCAGCCTGTGGACCAGGAGCGGGTCTTGCTCACATGCTCAGGGAACAGCCGATCGCCGTGTTGGGGTCAGGAAGGAATTTTCCCCTGGGCACATTGGCACTGGCCCCGGGAGTTTTTTGCCTTCCTCTGAGCATCGAGCAGGACCACTTGTCAGGGCTCCTCTGGTCCCTTCTGGCTGCTCATGCACCACCAAGGTGGCCCCTCGTGTCCTGCAGCTGGGGGGGGAAGGCTTTTTTTCCCCCACGGAGGCCTGCGAGTGTCCCCGGGGGTTTTTTGCCTTCCTCTGCAGCAGTGAGCGCAGCCCCTTGACAGGGCTCCTTTGGGCTATTGGGGCCCAAAGGCTGCTGCTCCTGCTCCACGCAGGTGGCCCCTCGTGCCCCCATCCGGGGGAAGGAAGCTTTCTAGACTCCCAGGGTAGTCCCCGCGGGTTGCTGCTTGTCCTCTGTACCATTGAGCACAGCCCCTTGCCAGGGATCCCCCCTGGGCTCGCTTCTTGCCTGCTGCTCTCGCACCTCCAGGGCACCACTCGTGCCCCGGTTCTTTCTGGCTCCATTGCCAGCAGTGTGAAGAGGGGCGCAATGACAAGAAAAGGGGCAGAAGAAGGAGAGCAGGCTGGAAGAAGGAGAGAAACGTAGACAAGAGGGGCAGAAGAAGGTGACAGGTTCAGAAGAACTGAAAGGGCAGATGAAGGAGAAATAGGAGAAGGGCAGATAAAGGAGAATAATGCAGAAGAAGAAGAAGGGCAGAAGGAGAAAAGGGCAGAAGAAGGGGACAGGAGCAGAAGATGGATACAGCAGCAGAAGGAGAAAGGGGACAAAAGGGCAAAAGAAGGACAAGGGCAGAAGAAGGAAACGGTCAGGAAAAGAAAAAAAGCTCACGAGAGGACAATAAGGCAGAAGAAGGAAAAGGACGGAAGAAGCAAGAAAACCAAAATCCCTCCATTTTCCCCAGGGAAGGGAATGGTGTTTGAGTTTTCCTTTGGGTTTTAGTTGAGTTTTGTCCAATGGATTTTGCTCATATGAAAAATGAGACTAATGTGACCCGCTTTGACTATTGGAATAAACGAGAGAAACTGTGAGACAGCCTGTTGCACGTCATCCATGATGTCTTGCAGCTATTCCGCACCTCTGACAATTTTAACTTCCAGAACTTCTAAGGCAGAATTCTCCACTTTAGGTGCAGGACCACCCTGGCACCTTCCCAGGCAGTAGCATCAAGTGGTGAAATGCTTTCGCCTTCACCCTTCAGTTTGAGCGGGGGGGGGAACGGCACAAACAGCTTGAGTTTCCTTTTAGAATTAAGAGCTGTCCCAAGCGCAGCGCCTCGGAGGCAATGCCTGTGGGGGCACTTGGAGGATGACAGAAGGTTTCTTGCACCAGAAGTACTCAGCAAATTCACTCTCTGCCTTCCTGTTCTTTGCTGTGCTGACCTCTAGAGAAACTTGCTGCAATCGCTTTGCCAGCGCACTGGGATAGGGAGCTATCGTGCTGCCCTTCTGATTGCAGGCACCAGGCGTTTGGTGACAAATCCAAAGCAGGCCTTCACAGGAAGCTGCAAGCGCTGTGCTGCTCCCTCAGGGGGCTCCAGCACGCTCGGTACATGTGAGCAGGGCTCACGCAGCACAGAGAACGCAGCCTCAGTTAAGAAACGGGATGATAGTTCTGAGAACAGCCTCCAGGCCGCCCTGCAAAGATAAGAGATTCCACAACAGGCAGGTTGAAGCCTGGGAAGTACAGCACTTAACACAGTGAGGAAGATACGAGGTACGCTGCTGCCGCCGACCCCTCGCTTAGGCACAATTTCCGTGACTAAACACAGTCTGACACAGTAGAAATGAATCGTTGCCCAGGTCAGCGTAACCCTTCTTGGGCAGTGCCCTACCCTCCTGAAGTGGAGGTGGGCAGCACACCAGGCTCTTTCCTTCACCGTCCTACGGGACACCGTTACAGAAGAGAAGAAATGAACAAAGAGAAGATGACAATGTTTGTGAGAAATGCGAGGTGGAGCAGAGAGATGGAGGCTGGAGTAAAACAACACACTTAGAAAAGGAGGCTTGCTAGAAGTGGATGACGTACAGGACCTGCACAGGAGCAGTACTTTTGCTTGGGATGAGAAAAAGAGAGCAAAGCATTGGAGGGATTCAAGGAGCTGAAACACAACAGTGGAAACGAGATGGGGGCTTTGTCGGTTGGTTTTGCTTGGGTTTAACTCCTGTTTTACGTAGAAACATTACTAGGATGTATGGAAGCTAGCTAACAACAGTTAGATAGCACGGCGGCGGGAGGATAGACAACAAAGTCTGCTTTTAAAGCCCTTAGGATCAGGTCAAGACGGTATGGCAGATAGACCTAACGAAACAAAACCAGCTCAAGAAGCTGACGTAAACTATGGGCAGCAGAGTAGCAGCTCCAGTCATGAAATTCAATAAAATCATGAAAAAGCAAAAGAGAGAGAGGGCAGGAAAAGGGAAGAAAATGCTTCTGAAATCAGAAGTCAAGAACTTGGGAAGGAAACCTGAACTACCCTAAATCGAAGTTAGTGTCAGGAGTGAAAGCAAGCAAAAAAACGTTTCTTGTTCAGGAAGCAAGGAAATGGCTTTACTGTTCAGAGTTAAGCATGCCTTGGGATAGGAGGGATTTCCTCCCAGGTTCTAGTTCAGCAAGAGTCCTTACTCCCTCAAGTTAATAGTCAGGACCTACCTAAATAAAACCAGGGAAAATCACCTGGCTGCAGCCTTTCCTACACTGCCTTCTGCATCAGTGCTTTGGATTTGCTTGGACGTACAGCAGGGCTGCGGGACAGCGGCGCACTGCTTTCTCTGGGGAAAAGTAAGAGTGGTTTATCACATGCTTTGTCACAGCGGCACCGCATTTAGCATTCACCCACCCCTGCTCAGAACCTCACATGGATATTCATACAAAAGGAACTGCAGTGATCTGTCCTCACCCCACAGTCCTGTATTTCTGCAATCCCTTGAAACAGCTCCTCAGACTGAAGAATGGCATTTTTTTCTTTCTCCTCTGCAAAAGAGAGGAGGGCTGTTGCGAGAGCTGGAGCAGAGAGTGTCTCATGGAGTTGATGCCAGCCCTTTGTCTGTGGCCTGCACAAACCTTTGTGCCTGTGGTGAGGGCACTTCCCACTGAAGCAAGACTTGCAAACAGACAACAAGCGCTACAGAAAAGATGGACTTAAGGCAACTTGAGCAAACTTGGTACCTCACAAGTATTTTAGCAGGTCTGCTCTTATTCCTGTTCCGAAGTGCAGAGAGAACATACTCCAGCACACGCTCGCTTTTTAACGTGTCTGTAGCGTCTCTGCTGATCATGAATGACAGCCATGAGCAAGCAGTTGGGTAGCAGGAAGGCAACCTTTCTTTGCAGCTCTTTACATGTTCCTGTGTGCACCACTAAACCCTGCAGTTAATCCACTGCCTTTATCACAGAGAAAAAATGAATTTTTGTACTTCACCCATGGGTTTGTGGGGTTTTCTGCTTCCCTTTCAGACTCCAAACACTTGAGAGAGGGGCCTGAAAATGAAACCTGTAATTTTTGTCTCATCTCATTTAACAACGCTTTAAATTCTTGTGAGCTGAGAGCCTATACGTGACTCGGCTCGAGGGAAAATTACAGATGTATTGCCCAAGTTGCCTTAGTTCATCAGACTATTCTATATACTGGGCCTTCACTCAAGTTTACTAACATGATAAATTTATAAATGACATTTTAGTGGTTGCTGTCTACTCACACAAGCCACCAGGTGAATAATTTGGCTGTTTCTTTGAAAAGTCTTCATCCACTCCTTCTCAAGATGATGGGCACTTCTGTTTGATGTTGTTCTGATCTAGCCCTGGTTGATTTCACCTGAGGATCTGGATATATCCTTCCCGTTATCACCACGTGCTGACATGTAAGTTCGGGCGGGCATGAGCTGGATATTTGCTCACGGTTGTTCTTGAGTAGAGGAAAACTGATTTGCTACCAAGTGGTATTAAAACCTAGTTATCCAATTACATCAGTCAGTTGCTAATTGGACAGGAATTTATGTTCTGTCTAGCTAGCGCAGAGTTTAGTGCTACTTATCTGGCGTGGTGCAAGCCTTTCTACATGTTTGAAGCTGAAATAAATCTAATACAATTCACTCCAAAGGAAATTTCAATAGCTCTCCTCGGATGAATTTTGTCTTCTCAGGTGGCCTGTGTTGCTTCTTCCTGTGTCCAAATATACACTAAACTCTTAAATACCTAATTTTGTAAAAGTCTTTAAACCCCCAGTTGTTGTGAGTTCTTCATATAATGATTAAATCTCCTGCGAACTTGATATAGTGTCCACCACAGCATTTTGCTCATAGGTTTTCCACAGAGTGACGATTCCTGGTAATTCACAGGCTTTCATGCTTCTAGTAGTGATTTCAACCACAGAAAGCTCTCAGGACAGCAACACTGGAAACCGGGGGAAGATGGAAACCTTGAACTTGTGTATTTTTCTGCCACTTAGAGTACTCTCTACAGGGAATTTAGCTTCTTTCACAGCATTTTTAATCAAAAGTCACTGGAAACACATGAACACACCTTGCAAGGTAAGGGAGAATGAATTTCTTGCTCATGCATATGATGTGCAAGGGGCAGGTGTGGGGCTACAGTGAAATACAGTTAAGTCTTTTTCGGCTTCAGGCACAGGATGCCCAGAGAAGCTGTGGCTGCCCCATCCCTGGCAGTGTTCAAGGTCAGGTTGGACACAGGGGCTTGGAGCAACCTGCTCTAGTGGAAGGTGTACCTGCCCGTGGCAGGGGTTGGAACTGGAGGAGCTTTGAGTTCCCTTCCAACACAAACCATTCGAAGAGTCTACCAAAGCTTGAGCGCTGCAAACTAAACGGACCACTTCCCAGGCACTCCCCAGCGGCCGAGACGCCGTGCCGCACCCGGGGAGCACCCGCCAGCTAGCGTTGCCCGCTGTGGAACGGCCCCGCTCCGCCGTCCTCCTCTCTCGAGCGCCGCCGCCGCCCCGTGAGCGACCGTTACTGCCCGGCTCCCCTCAGCGCCAACCGCCACCGGCACCGCCCCCTCCCTGCGCCCGAGCGCGGCGCACCCTCCGCGAGAGCCCTGATCTCGCGAGAGCGCCCGCTGGATGGCGGTGGGGGATGAGTGAGTGAGGGGTGAGATCTCGCGAGAGCAGGCCTGGCTGCGGGCATGCGGCTGAGAGCGGCAGCGCTGCGCGCCATTGGCGGGACGCTGCTCACCTCCCCCCCCCCCAACCCCGCTCCGCCGCCGGCCCCGCGCATGCGCCGCGTGCCGCCGGGCCGTGTCCCCGGTGCGTGTGGATGCGTGTGTCAGCCGCGCGCCAACGCTCCCGGCCCGCCGGCGACCTCGGAACTGGGCAGGTGGGACCCGCTGCGCAGGGTAAGCGGGCGCGGAGCCAAGCGCAGGGCCGGGCGCCGCCACGGACGGCCCGACCGGAGCCGGCCCGGCACGGCCTGACCCCGCCGCCCCGGCCGGGGAGCGGGTGAGGGAGGAGGAGGAGGCGGCGGCCCCGCGGCCCGCGCCTGGTGTCCGCACTCCCGCGCAGCGCCGGCCGAGGCAGCCGCGGCCCGCGATGGAGTGAGGAGGCCGCCGCCAGCAGACACTTCCGCGTTGCGGGAGGCCGCGCCGGGCCCGCGGGAGGCTCCCGCCGCTCCGCAGCCGCGCCGGCCAGCGCCTGCCCCCCAGCCCCGGCGGCGGCCCCGACACAGGCCCGAGCGCGGACTGAGCCACCCTGCATGTGGCGGCGCGGCTCCATGTGAGGCGGCGCGGCCGGGCAGGCTGCGAGGCGGGCCGGGCCCCGGCGGCCGGCCGGGGAGCGAGGGAGCGAGTGAGGCCCCGGTGCCGGCCGGCGGGTGTCTCCGGGTGTCTGCGCGGCGCCGGGTCTCCATGGCGCCGGCAGCGCTCTGAGGGAGGCGGCGGCGGTGGCGGTGGATTCCCTAGGCCGCGTCCTCGTCCTCGGCCGTGAGTGAGCTCGATGCCGAGCACCTCGGACGCGGCGGCCGGCGGGAGCGGGGGAAGCCGGGGCTGGGGGACCGGCGGCGGCAGCAGCTCGGCGGTGGAGGCGGCAGTCGACAAGAAGCGGCTGCATCACCGGAGACGGAAGCGCTTCGCGGCCCAGCCGCAGCCTCCCCCCCCGCCGCCGGCCCCTCACCCGCTGCTCTTCCCGCTGCTGCAGCCGCCTCTCCTGCAGCCGCCGCTCCTGCAGCCGCCGCTGCCGCCGCAGTCCCTGCTCTTCCTGGCGGCCACCGGCGCCTCCTCCTGCTGCGGGGACGGGGGGGAGCGGAAGCGGCCGCGGGGCAAGCGGCGCTCGGGCTCCCGGCACAAGCGGCGGCGGGGCCGCGGAGGTGGTGGTGGCGGCGGCGGCGGCGCCGGGACCCAGGAGGCGGAGAAGCGGCGCGGTAGCGGGGGGCTGAGCACTCTGGTGGAGGAGTACGACGACGTGAGCTCCCAGTCCGAAGGGCTGGTGGGTGGCGGCGCGACCGGCGGCGGCGCGGGCAGCGGCGGGGGAAGCCCGGCCTCGTCCTCGGGCGGTGGCGGCGGGACCCAGCGGCAGAGGGTCGAGGCGGAGCGGAGCAGCCGGTCCCGCCGGGAGCACCGCAGCAGCAGCGGCCGCTCCAAGGAGCGGCACCGGGAGCACCGCCGGCGGGGGGAGGAGAAGGCGCAGCAGGAGGGGGCGTCGGCGGGCCGCGGGGGAACCGAGCCCTCCTCGTCCTCTTCTAAGTCCCGCAGCCGCCACAATCACACCGGGGGCCAGGACCGGGAGGGACTCAAGAGCAGCGGCGGCGGCAGCGACGGCCGCAGGAAGGGCTCTCTTGCTTCGCCCGGCAGCGGCAGGAAAGAGCGGGAGAGCAAAGCGCACCGGAGCCGGACTAAAGCGGCCAAAGAGCCGCCCTCGGCTTACAAGGACCCGCCGAAAGCTTACCGAGATGACAAGCCCGAGCCCAGGGCCTACCGGCGGCAGCGCTCGTCCCCCAGCCCCGGGCGGGATGACAGTCCCCCTCTGCACCGCTCCTCGCAGAGCCAGCGCAGCCGCAAGTCGCTCAGCCCGGTGGGCGGCCGCTCGCCTCTCAGCCCCTACAGCCGCCGCCGCTCCCCCAGCTACAGCCGGCACAGCTCCTACGAGCGCGGCGGGGATGTGTCGCCCAGCCCCTACAGCAGCTGGCGTCGGTCGCGGAGCCCCTACAGCCCCGTTATCCGGTGAGTCCGGGCCTGGCGGTGGGGAGGGAGGGAAGGAAGGAGCGGGACGGGGGTCGGTGGAGGAGGGGAGCCGTGGCTGGGGTTGGGCTGGAGGGCAGGCTGGAGAGGCTTGTGTCTGGCAACAAAAGCCTTCTCTCTTGCTGCCAGAAAGCTGGGGTGGGGGGAAGGGGAGTGGGGACATGTACAAAGATCTTCCTGTCCTGTCTCGGCAAGAAAGGGAGATGCGGGTGCCTGTACGTTTCTGCAGCTAGTTTCTCTCCGTGGGAGACCATCTAGAAGGAAAAAGGCTTTTTAAATGCTAAAGAGCATGAGGATATTTTCAGCTGAGAGTGATTGAATGAAGATGCTTCTCAGAGGTCAGGTTTTCTGAAGGACCTATTTTGATTTTTAAATCTTTGCTTACAAAGTATGGAGATTCTCAGGTACATCTTCATGTATCCTGTTTCCCAGTATAAAAGGAAGCATGTTAAATATGTTTGTGTTTGGTTTAATTCCCACTAATCTAAAGAGCAAACGAGCTGCCAGGCCATTTGCCTTACAAGTGTTTCATGGTGTTCTTAGAGGTCTATAGGAAGGCTTGGACTTTGTTTTGGTAGGAAAAAAAGCCAGTGTCAAGTTTTGTTAAATTGCCTTCTGCACTTTACACAACCTATGAAAACATATGTCAGCTCTTTTCCGAGTAAGGTTATGTACATGTGTATACTTGATGTGTGCTTGCAAGTCATTTTCTTACTTGTAGTGGGAACTTACAACGTAAAGGTCAGCATTGCTGTGACTTTTAAATGGAGAGGAAACAAGGGCTGTATCTCTAGTCAGATACAAACCGGGTTGTGGAATTAAAGCTTTTCAAAACATTTCAACTTGCAGCAAAACTACTGGGAGTTTAAAGCATTTGGTTAGTATGTACCTATAACCGAAAACTTGTATTTCCCATATTAGAATCTTAACTGTTGCCTCATTGTTTATAGGCTTTCTTAAATTCACATCTGGAGTTCAGCTTCAAATGTATCAAGGTGAATTGCCTGGCAAGTGTTTTGGTACAAAGGACATTACCTGGTGGATTGTCCGAGAACTGTTCTCTGGTGTTGCTAGCAAGCACTTTGCATTGGTTATCATTTGGGGTGTCCCACAGTGTATATAGTGAGGATGCTGAAGCCATTCCTATGTTTCACTTGCTGTTGGTAGTCTGCTGTCCTGGTGTGCATCGATTGCTGTTGAAAGAGCAAAGTAGCAAAACTGTGGCCTACTTTGTTCACAGGGATAGAACAAAGGTGCCTTTGGAAAAACAGTGATTGTTTTAAGGTATGCCTGTATGGAACAATTTTGTAAACAATAGGGTGTTTCAAGCAGAAAACACTGTGAGTGCACTGAAAACCAGCACGTTGTCGTCGTCGTTCTGTGAGAGCCTGCTCAAAGTGGTTAAGGAAACCCTTTCAAAATTACTTGAATAATAGAATAGCAGGACTATTATGTGCATGGTAAGACTTAAACACTCTGGGAGTCAGATTATTCTCTGTAGATGTTTATATCCTGGAATGAGAAAGCTAATAATGCCAAACAAAATTATGTACTCTAGGTTTGCACTTACAAATAGCCGTATTGGTCAGATTGACAGTATAGTTGGTTTAGGATCCTTTCGTATGTGCTGACTGATAGGGCCGTAGTAGGAGGTAAGGAGATGTTGTACAGGTGACAATTACAGAACAGAGTCCTGTAGGGGTGTTTTTTCTTGTTTTCTGTTGGTAGTGTGCCTGTGATTTGAAGCATGAGAGTTTAAATTTCCTTTCTTTGCGTCGTCTCTGTGGTAAGTGTGGAAATCTTCCCTGAGCTGCAGATCTGCTCCTAGGAGTTTGCTTTGTGACTTCGCGCCTTCCTTCCTCCAGTTAAACTGTAATTTGCATCCTGTCTTTAACTGCTTACAGATAAATTACTTTGTTAACAAATGCAGATTGTCACTGGAGAGGGATGGGAGTGAAAAGGAGAGGTTGCTATATATAGAAAGAAAGGTTGGCCTGTTCTATTGTGGCATTCATTGTAAAAACATAATTTTCACAGAAAATGAAAGAAACCAAAGGTGTGAAGATAAGCTCAGTTGTTTGCCTGGTGTGAAGAAATGCAAGCTATGCATTTTGTGTATTGCGGTGGGGAAATTAAGATGGGAAGTGTTTATATGATTGTTTTAGCCATTGAAAACTGTGTCTTAATGACTCTCTGGTACTGTGCTCAATACACTGAAATTCTGCTGTGCTGTTTTGATAATTGTATAGTGGCCTTACTTGGTAGAATATTATAGTTTCATGAATGCAATAGCTTCTTACGGCACCTGTCATCTTCATCAGTCGATTTAAAGACTGAATTCTGGGCTTGTATCCAGCTGTAATGGTGTCAAGACAGTAAGAACTTTGTACGCAACTGAGCATTCCAGGCTGCAAATCTTTTTGCTCTTTTCATGCTGCATCTCATGTATGTCTTCTGTAATGTTACATGAAATATCTATTTATTTTGCTATGTAGAAAATGAGAATGAAAGGGTTCTAGCATGCTTGGAAAGCTCGTGTGTCTAGGATGCTGATTTCACTTAGGTCCCTGAGCTGCTTAGGGAGAAACTTCTAGTAAACAGTTGAAGAGAAACAAGTGAAGTCAGCTTTGCTCATTTGAATCCCTGCTTTTCTGAAGCAGCAGCAACGGCGCAATTGCAGTGGGTTGAGAGTTTTGAATTGCAGTAGTGACTGACTGTGGTCTTTCAGTGATGATCAAAGACATTCGATATGCGTACCACACTTGGAAAATTCTCTTTGAATGGTAGACTAATTGTCTTTTCCATTATAATAGCAGTAAAGGTCTGTGTTTTGGGCAAACTGATTGTTTGAGCTGTTTCCACTTGTTGGACAAAACTTCTTTACTTGCCGCTGGTGGATTTCTGTTACTATATTTTGTTGTAGATAGTAACACAGCTGTTCTGAAGTAGTACATGCACATTTTTGAAATGGGAATTCTCCCATAATACCAAAAGTATGAAGTATTTATTTCTCTACTGATAAGCTGACTGGATTAAAAAAAATCACAAGAATAAAAAGTGTGTGTGGGGAGAAAACCCTATGGTTGACAAAATAAGCAGAGGCAGTAGGGCGATAGGAAGAGAAGAACTATTTTTCATAACTTCAGTCGGGTCATATGTTATGTGATCACACATTTAATTCAGTTAGATGAGTAGTCACATTATTCCAAATTTGGATACACCTACCCATCTGCCTAGATACAAGTAAGTAGGTGGGGCACTACTACCGTAGTACTACTGTGTATGTGCATGTTGCTTATAGGACAAATACAAGATTGCTTATTGGTACTATACAGCCATCTCATTCTCTAGCTGTAGGTGGTCTGTAGTAGTGAGGCTCTGAAAAAATATGGATCTGAAAAAATATGTGTGAAACCAACATAGGGAAAATGGTAAAATACATATTCAGCTAGTAAATGCCGACTTCATGGAGAAGACATGGTTTGATCCACTGATGTAAAAATACCTTTGAGTCCAGTAATTCTGCTACTTTTGGACTTAAAAAGAGTAAGAGAGATCTTCAAACAAGTTTTTCCCTGTGTTCGATGAAAATACGTGAAGCCCTCTAATCTTGTTCATTAAAATTGTATTTCACAGAAATTAAAATGGGAGGCTGTTGGTTTTCACTGTTTGGAATATCTAATTTTTCCAGTGAGTATTGAGGCTCTTACTCTAGTACATATTCTGAATTTATGAAGATTGGTTTTGTTACTTGGCAGTGGACTTTGCCTTTTGCCCAACCAGGTTGATGTACCTTTCCTTTTCCTTGTTGCACTGCTTCTTTCCTTACTGGGGGAAGGGAATTAATTTAAAAAAATAATATTTTTTTAATGTGTTTAGAACAGCATTTGAGCTGAATCTTTGCTGGTTGATTTCTTTGTAGGTAGTGTTCTCATCTTAAAATACAGAGTTATAAAGTAGATCGAAGAACCGCATCAAATTCATGTTCAGAATTTCTCAGTATCCTGTGCTGAATGTATTGGAGACCCTTTTAAAGATTCATGTTTTGAAGCAGTAAGGAAAGTTACATAGTCCTCATGCACAAAGCAGCTGAGTAGGTTGTTTGCAGAGCTGCTTAGAATATAACCTTGAACTAGGGGCTAGAGAAAATAAATAAAATTAATAATTTGTCAAGTGAGCACTGTTACGGCTTAAAGGAATTAATTATATGTTTGCCTGGTAGCACAACATAGAAAAGCTATACTATATGAACTACAATGTTTTGTCAAGGTGGTTTATGTTGCTGACTGATTATAAATGTCTTGGAAGATCTGCAGTGAGGCCAATTGATTAAATTTAGGTCTCCCTTTTTAAATACACTGTGTCATTACCGCACAGGGGAAGATGGCATTGCTTAGTAGTGCAGCGTAGTTGATGAAAGAGCTGGGCTACGGTGGGTATTTAAATTCCTTCTGTGTGTTTCTTGTTTTTTGACTCTTAATCTCATGAATCCCTTTGTCCTATATTTTGTCTAAAAGTTACTGACAGAATCAGTTCCCTTGTTCAACTCCATAGACTCTGATATATCCTGAGTATAATGCTGTCTGCACTTAGGTAACGCATAGCTGGCTACTAGCACGTTGGATTTAGCTCACTCTTAAAGCAGTTAAGAAGAAAAGAGGTTTTTAAGTTTACAAACATGAGAAGATAACACATGACTGTTTTTATTTGCCAACAAAATTCAATGCTTTTTTTTTTTTATGTTAAAATGAAGGGAGGATTGGAATGGGAAAGAAAGAAGCACCCAGAAAAGCAGCAGGGCAAGAAAAGCCACGTAAGCAGAGTGAGACCCGTATTCCTGGGCACCTGGCATGTGTAACACTGTTACTTCTCTTTCCTCTGTTTTCAGATATCAAGATAGTAAAATACAGCACCCTTAAGCATTAAGTTGTTATTTGGAATTCTTTCATTCTATGCTTAGGAATGTAGTGTTTTGTTTTGTTAAATTAATTAATCTTCATTAATAAATCTACTGTTTGGTAATTGGTAAGTGCAATAGAATGTTGCCTTGTGAGAAGGAGGAATATTCTAACAGTCTTGAAATTTATAACCAATAGCACTACTTAAGTAGTTTTTTGTACAGTGGGTACATTGCATTAATTAAGCAGAGAAAGAATGAATACTGGATTGTTTTATGAAATCTAGGGTGCTAGGCAAAAAACATTAAAAACCTTTAGTTATTATTTCTTAAAGGGTGGAAAAAAACCCACAATCTTTTTGTTGTTCTGAAAAATGGAGGAAAGCAGTGCTGAGTTCTGATTTCAGGGTGACTTCCTTACTAATGCTTTCTTCTTCTTACCAGTTTTCTTGAAATCTGCCTCTTCTCCTACATGCTTTGTAGATACTGTCTTGAACTCCTTCCCTCCCTCCCTCCCCAATTTATTTTGTAACTACACATAATATTATGTAATTACTTCAGTTTCTCTTTGCAGGTAATCTAGTTGTGCTCCTAGTCTCCTTTGTTGCTGTCTCCGGGGAAGAAAAAAAGGAGCTTTAGAACTTCTTAGCTCTAATGCAGACTAGTCCTACTGATATGGTTTTTAGGAAAATCAATTCTTTCTTTTTTCTTTCTTTTTTCCCCTCCATACATAAAACCATACTGAAATCTGTATATGGTTCAGAAGTGATATTGTGAATGTCATGAAATCTGTAAGTTATCCTCTCTGTAGGAATATAGACCTGTATGAATTGAGTTCAAGTGCCCTATACTCAGCACTGGTGAGGCTGCACCTCAAATCTTGTGTCAGTTCTGGGCCCCCCACTACAAGAGAGACATTGAGGTGCTGGAGTGCGGCCAGAGAGAGGCAGCAGAGCTGGTGCAGGGCCTGGAGCACAAGTGTGATGAGGAACGGCTGAGGGACCTTGGGGGGGTTTAGTCTGGAGAAGAGAAGGCTCAGGGGGGACCTTATCGCTCTCTCCAACTGCCTGACAGGAGGATGGAACCAGGAGGGGCTGGTCTCTGCTCCCAACGAACAAGTGACAGGACAAGAGGAAACGGCCTCAAGCTCCACCGGGGGGGTTTAGCCTGGATATTAGGAACAATGTCTTCCCTGAAAGGGTGCTCAGGCATTGGAACCGGCTGCCCAGGGCAGTGGTGGAGTCCCTGGACGTGTTCACACACTGTGTAGACGAGGCCCTCAGTGACATGGTTTAGTTGTGGACTTGACAGTGCTGGGGGAATAGTTGGACTTAATGATCTTCAAGGTCTTTTTCAACCTAGTTGATTCTGTGCTTGTAGAAGACTGTTAGTGGCTAAGTGTGGCAAAGGTTCTGCCTCATTTACAGGTACTTTTGGGTGCAAATAGAAGCATTGGAGGAAACTTACCTGAAGCAGTGGTTTCTCAGTAGTCTCTCATGTGTGTTACCAGAAGATGCTGGTGCTTTTGACTTGGGAGATTGGGATGTGCGCCTTAGGTGTAGTACGCTTCCTCATCTCTCTAGGCTTGAGGGAAAAAAAGTTTGGATTGTTTTAGATTTGTTTGCTGTTGGCAATGCAGTTCTGTGCAGTTGTAGCCACTGTTCTTTCATTCCTGTTTACCGTGTTAAAAACAAACTGTTATCTAAAGACAAAATAGGTGGTGACAGATGTCAGATAAGGTGTTTCATATATGTATGTATGAGGCATGCAAACATGTTTAATAGAAATCTGTTGGAAGATTTAGAGAGTACTGTGTATTTCAGATGTCTATCCTGGTGTTTTTTTCAGGGCCCCACTAAAATGTCAGTGTCCTGTTAAAATGGCAGACACTGGCTATTGTGTGAGCCCGTATCTGTGCTGCTGCGACTTCATCTTTTATGTCAAATGAGTGTTAGCTCTGAACAGAGTGAATTGGTTGGTTTTATTACCTATAAGGCAATATTTCTCCAATCTTGAATTCTGTATATGCTTCTGTGGGAAAGCTTGTAAATGTCCACAGTTTTGGTTTTGTGCCATTTTTATAGATGGAAACTTGTACATAAGTTTTGTCCAGTCTGGAAGGTTCTCTTGAGACTTTTGAACTACTGTTGATGAAAGAAAGTGATAGTTAAATATTTGAAAAGGTTGTTATACTTATGAAAACAGCAGATTTTCTCATTATTACTGCAATAACTTGCACTTTGACAAAGCTGCCTTTTACTTAAGATTCAGTATTTGTCTCTTGAAAGTGTTAATGTTTCTGCTGTAACTCTTGGGTCTAGTTCAGTGGACAAGGTACAGCAAGAGATTCTTGCAAAGGTCTTTTAAGATGCCAAAGGAAGTTCTAGTTTATTATTAGCACAGACATGCACTATGTAATGCAACATAAATTTCTTTGCTGACATAAAATTAAATAATGAAAAACTTCTGGAAAAAATAAACCAGTGCAGAGATTATACCCAGTCAACGTATTTTGTAACTAGGCCACTATCATTTTGATCTGCTGTTAAGGGCTGTATATACTGGAACTGAAACTTAAATATTTGTGTGTATGTGTATTTGCTGTCTCCCACACAGATGCAATTCTGACATGAGAAGGTTATACTGTTGTAATTTGGGGTTTGAAACCTGGGATGGAGAATGGTTGAGGTTTTTTGTTGTTGAGCTTGCATAAACGCATGTTCACATCCCAGGCTCTCCTGATTGATGCTGGTAAAATAAAAACATCAATCCACTGTCAATGCTTGACTTCCTTACATGTTTGTTTTTGAAAAGAATATAAAGATTTAGGTTATTTTTGCCCCAGCTTTTCAAAAGTGCCTCTTCCTCACCACGTTATGATAGTTGATCAGGTGAGCATTAGTAGTCATTAATTTGAACAGATTTTCTCATTTCATTCTTAGTAGTGATATAAATAAACCTGTTTTGCTTTTGAACCAAAGTGGAACAGAAACAGCCTTAAGATGTATGGTGTCTCAGCAACTGCAGTGTTTTAAGCTGCTACTTCTCTTTTCAACTGCATGTGTTATTAGGTCCGCATTTGTTTGTGACATAGATTGCTTACTTTATATATGACACCTTTCAAGACAACCAACTCGCCCCACAAAACCCAAACCAACCAGTAATTGTACTTATGAAAGAAATATATCTGATTTTGAGACCATTAGGGCATGTCTTAAGTTTAGTGCAGGTTGCAGTGAGGTCCTTTGGGATGGAGGTTGTGTTCTACAGGTAACTAGAGTGACTGTTTAAAATAGCTGATCTGGGAACAAGATGTGCAAGCAAATGTGTTCCAAGGCAGGTCAGCAACATCCTCAGAAATGATGTGCCATTTATAGAAGTCAGTTTAGGACTGATGGGGCTTATTAGCTTGTGCTTGATGCTGGAGAAATATAATTATACTGCTTGTACAGCTGGTGTGAATCTGTAGCAGTATATCTCTGCCTGAGATAATAATTCCTCTCAGAAGGTGAGATAACAGTGTGAGGAGAGCTCTGGCCCAGCAATTGAAGTGTATGTATTGTCTGGATAGTCTCAGCCCCCCTTTTTCTTCCTACTACCCCATCTTAACTGTGTATTATGGAGCTTTCTACTTTTTTGCTTTTACTCTAGTTTGGCCAAGCCTCTGAAAACATTCTGTGCTATTTAGTACTTAGATTTCCAAAGTCATAATGAGAAAAGTAACTTCGGTCCTTTCCAACCCCAACCATTCTATGGTCCATGATGGAGCAGAAGTGAGTTTTCAAGGGAGTTTTTCTGACCAATATCATGTTTTTATTTGTTTTTTAATGGACAAGGACATTGATATCTCTCTACTGAAGTGAACCAAAACCTGGAATTTGTGTTGAAAATTCAGAGAGCACCTTTATGAAAGTATAAAAGCCTTCTATTATTTTTATTATTATGATTATTGTTCTTGTTCTTATTATTGCCATCTGTCATTGTTACCCTGCTGTGCCAGAAAACTCTTTAAAACCTCCTTCCTGGCATAGAATTGAACTGTGTTATTTTCAGAGTTGTCCTCAGTGGGGGGTTGAGATGTATTTTCATTTTTATCTTTCCAGGGTCTTTAGCCATTGGGGTGAATTTCAATTTTACCTATAGAATTTTGAAGCTTGGGCAGTAGTATACAACGTGCATTCCTACACGTTGTTTTCAGTCACTTCTACATCATCTTGGTTTATCTCAATGACTTTTTGTGTTGCTTTAGAAAGAAGATTGAAAAGAGTTCTGTTGATAATGCAGTGAAAAAGTGTGAATTTGAAAATCAGTAAATATTGCACACAATAGAAATGTTGTACTACATTAAATATTTCTTCGGTTGAAGCCTTGAAATGTCATTTCTTGTGTTGACAATTAAAACTGAATTAATTTAATTGCTGGTAAAATTAAATTTGACAATGGGGTGTGTAGTCCTGACCATGACTGTAGTTAGCTGCTGCTTTTTGTTTGGTTGGTTTCATTTTGGCAGACTCCATATACAGGTGCTCTCTTTTGAATTCTGAAATTCTTCTGTCTCCATGAAGTCTTATTTTTGCTATTGCTTGATACTTTTTTCACTGTCCAGCTGATGAATATACTTTTTTTAATCCTGATTATACTTTCTCCTCTCCTTCAAGTGATGTACTCAAGCAAAATAGATTTCCATCAAACTTTAATCAAGAAAATACTTGTAAATCTGGTGAATATCCTTGCTATTCTTAGTATGGTAAAATGGATTAAATCCCTCACATTTCATTTATTTCATAACATTTCTGTGTGGTAGCAGTGAATTAGGCTACTGTGCTTGTTCCATGCCCTTCACCTCATTATCCTTTTTAATGAAGAACTCACTCAAAACTTCTACAAGGCAAATTAGGATATATCTTTGAAAAATAATTCATATTAAATGGTATTTTCTACGGTAAAAGTTTGCTTTTCTAACTGTTCAGGTTCCTCACAACCACCCTCATTCTGGGTTGTTTTCCTGCGGTGATTTTGTAGATGGCTTAGATATTTTTTAAGTAAGTTTGTTTGTTTGTTTTTTAAGGAGTACAGTTAAATTTCCAAAAAAGGAAAGCTCAGATTTATTGCTGTCTTTCAGTTGGTTACATTGCAGGCTTTAGCATTCAGTTTTTGTAGGTTTTTTCCCCAACTTATTTTAATGACAGTCATGAAAGTGGAACGTAAGTAGCTGCTACAACTACTGCTTCTGTGTTGTGTTTAGGTTTTTCTTATCATGTTGTTACATTAATTTCATTTTGTTGAATTATGGTTATGTAGCTAGGTGAATTTTTCTCCAATACTGCATGTACGAATGGTGTTTGCACAAGTTGCATAAGACCAGATTTTCTTTAAAGGAAAGAAATGTATCTGATAAGTAGTGAGGAGAAAGGAATGTATCTGTCCTATAGGTATACTTGTATTTTGCAATTCTTTAATGGGATAAGGTGCATCTAAGAAAGTTTTAACATCTTCTAACAGCCTGCTTAGGTATAAAATCTTGATTGACTAACTCTAGATTATTAATGCATGATCTTTCCTATTTCACAGACTTCTGTTTATTCTGGAAGCATGGTGATAATGGTTCATTTAAAAAAAGTAGTTTGTCAAAACAACAGATACACTGGGAAAGCAGCTAGGCTAAATTTTAACTGGGTGAATCTTTGCTCTTTTGAAACAGGAGATCAGCAAAATCTCGAAGCAGAAGTCCATATTCATCAAGGCACTCGAGGTCTCGTAGCAGACACAGATTGTCTAGATCCAGAAGTCGTCATTCAAGTATCTCTCCTAGTACATTGACTCTGAAGAGTAGCCTGGCTGCCGAGCTGAACAAAAACAAAAAAGCAAGAGCTGCTGAGGCAGCCAAAGCCAGTGCAAAAGCTTCCAATACTTCAACACCTACCAAGGGAAGTACTGACACTGCTGTAAGTGCGCCTCAAGTGAACAATGTAAAGGACCTGAAGAAAATAAAAACTGAGCATACACCTTCCCCTACAAGCAGCGTGAATTTGAAGAATGACAAGGCGAAAGCAAAGGTCTCGCTTCCTGAAACAAAAGGGGAAAATAATTTAATTGCAGACAAAATTACTAAACAGAAACCTACAGCAGTAAAAGAGAATAAATTAACTGTTGTAAAACAGCCACCTGTCACTGTAAAAGAGAAAAGCAAACCGAGTACACCAAGTGTAGTAACCAAGGAGAAGGAGCGAGTTGTTGCACTACCAACCTCCACATTGCCACCCTTGCCTTTGCCTCCCACGCTGCCTGAAGATAAAGAAACTGATAGGTGAGTTGTGGCCTTGCTTTTTGGTGTTGTGTGTTCCTTTTCATTATTGTTGTTTGGGTTTGTTTGTTCGTTATTTCTCTTGGAAAATGAATATAAGCCTATTTGCTAGATCAGGTTGATGCATTAGGTAGTTCTTGCTCATGTTTAACATAGCAGCTGTTGGTGAACTGAAGGAATTTGATCTGGAAATAAAAATAATTGAACTCATTCTTGAAAAGAGAAGGATTTAGTTAGAAGGAATGTTTCAATAAAAAGTACGCTAGAGAGGTGATTTAAAATTGCCGGTACATAATAGCTTTGGGACTAATACAGGGCATCAGGATTTCAAGTTTGGTCTGAACATGTATGTACTTATGGGGAAAAGTTGAATTCAGTAGCAATATGTGAATTCTTTAATTAGCTTGGCTTGAAGTCAAGATTCTCTTCCCTTTGGGAGGCAATGGTTTTTATAGCTGTGTCTTATTTTAGTATAATTTATCTCAGAGATCAGTATTATTTTGAGTATGTATAATGGAAGTGAGGTTCATGACTTGTCATTGGTGTTAACTTTTGAAGTGTAAAAATTGGTCTGTAGTGAAGAAATTCATGTCTCTATTCCAACTGTCATCTGAGTTTAGACTACATTAAGTCTCCTCATAGTCCTAACGGAGAATCTGTGCTGCAGTTTATATTGGAAAATTATGCTGTTGAGCTGTAAGTTACTATTTTTCTTTCGGTTTGGTGAAGAAGTTGAGGGAAGTTACTTCTGTTTTTACTCATGGTGTTACATGCCTCTCACATCTGTATAAGAAAGCAACTTCTTACAACAAGTAAACCAGAATTTCTTAGCATTGAAGTAATAACTAGTTTGTGAGATATATTTTTGTAGGAAAACAAACAGTAAAAGCAAAATTCAAAACTTTTTGAAGTACTTTGTATTCCATATCTGTGAAACTAGCCTGTCTTCCCTTATTGTTTGTGAAGTGTGTAGTGTTTCTTTAGTTAGTAAAAGTAGTTATAACTAGAGGTGGAAATGTTTCTCTTGTGTTTGCTAGTAATTTAATGCTACGATGAACATTAGCATTCACAGGAAACCTTGGCAAATAAATTTAACCTAACAATGTATTAGATATTTATTTATTTTAGTAGTAGAAGAGAAACGGTGTTTCTTGCCCTTCAGCACTCTAGCAAATGTCATTCCAGTTGTTCAGAAGCACAGATGTGTGGCAAATGTGCTGTTGCATTTATATTTATGACAAAGCCATCCTCCCTGGGTAAATGGGATTTCTGACACTGTTACTTGAGAGCAAGATTTACTGCTTTAAGTAAAAACTAATCTAACTGGTTTAATAAATATATATATGATTGGCATTGCAGTGTTAATTGTGATAAAATTAGATTTCAACTTGAAGCTGGCTAATTGCTTATCATTGTTAGTGTTTTTTAATGTGATACCTGTTTTAAGTGTAGCTAAACTGCACGGAGGAGTTAAATTACAATTAAGCTATGGTTCTGTCAGCACTGGTAAGCTTTGCTTAGTCTTGCCTATAGGATGTTATACACTTCAGATCAGAATGGTTGAGATTACAAGTTGTGATAAAGCTTAAGTCCTCAAAGAAAAATGATCAATGTTTTTTAGGGGGGATGAGGGCAAAATGTATTTACCTTAGGCTCAGAGATACTATGGGGAAATTGTGCCAACAAAGAAAGCTTGAGCTGTGCAGAACTGTCTGGTTCCTAATGTCATGTCAGTTGTGAAGTTCAGCAAGGACCTGATAAACCCACAAATAAACTTACCTAAAGGAACAGCAGTGTTGCAAAACCACTGTGTAGGTTAGCTGAAAGAGAAAACTCTTCTGGTGGTCAGTGGCATGTGATGTCACAGACCTGAAAAAAAAAGGCAGCTTTTGGCTGCCTCTGTTTTCATGTACCAGTTTCAAAGTCTGTTTCAGAACCTCTCATATATTGTACTTTCACTAATTGTAAAAGTTTCAGGTCCAAATTTTGAGGAACAGAAATATATGAACTTGAAAATTGAAGATTTTTTCTTTACCATCATAATTGCATGCACTGTGCAAAAGTGGTTTGTTCTGAATAGCATGTTAACCATTATATTTGTGATGAGAGCAGCATATGCTTCCTTGAGGAAATTCAACGTTCAAATTCAGGCAGTGGCAGCTTGAGAAGTGGTAGAAGACATCCAGGTGTTCTGTTTTCATGGGGAAACATGGACATATGCAAAACACTGGAATGCTTTATTTAAATATATAAAGATTGCTAACTGCAGTTAGTGTAAGAAAGAATATATGCATTCACCATGATGGAAGATTGTAAGATCCATCCATTTACAGAAGTTCCCGCTTTATCTATGAAACTAAGTAGGTAAGAAGCTGTAGAAAAACCTCCAGGAAGGTTCCCAGAGAAGGATGTTGACAGTAAAGTAGTACTGTTTGGCAAGTGCAGCTATCTTGGAAAATACCCCTTGAAAGCATGGCAGAAAGTTTTCTTGATGCAATGACAGAGTTTGACATTTAAAGAGTGAATACTATATGACAGTCCTGTGGGGGAGAAACAGTTATGTAATTATATAAAGTCTTGTCATGGTTTAAGCCCAGCCAGTAACTGAGAACCACGCAGCCGCTCGCTCACTCTCCTCCTTCCTCCCCCTGCTCCCAGAGGGATGGGGGGAGAGTCAAAAGAATGTAATTCCCACGGGTTGAGATAAGAACAGTCCAGTAAATAAGGTATAATGCAAAACCACTACTGCTACCACCAATAATAATAATAATGATAAGGGAAATAACAAGGGGAGAGAATATAAAACTAAAAGGGGAAAGGGAAAAAAACCAACCCAATAAACACAAGTACTGCACAATACAACTGCTCACCACCCGCCAACTGATACCCAGCCCGACCCAAGCGGCGATCTGCCCCTTCTGGGTGACTCCCCCTGGTTTATATACTGGGCATGATGTGCTGTGGTATGGAATATCCCTTTGGCTAGTTTGGGTCAGGTGTCCTGTCTCTGCTTCCTCCCGGCTTCTTGTGCCCCTCCTCACTGGCAGAGCGTGAGACTGAAAAGCTCTTGATCAGGGTAAGCATTGCTTAGCAACAACTAAAACATCGGTGTGTTATCAGTGTTGTTCTCAGGCTAAAGCCAAAACAGAGCACTGCACCAGCTACTAGGAAGGAGAAAAATAACTGTTACAGCTGAACCTGGACAAGTCTAGAGATGGTTGTGGCTTTAAAATTGCTGGATATGCTGTAGCTGCACAAATCTAGCTAAACTAAAGGAAGTTCTGGTAAGATGGCACCATGCATTTAAAAAAAATATTCTGCAGCAAGTACAATACTTTCAGAATTTCCCATTAGAATGAGGAGAGCATCTCAGAATCATTGTGTACAGTGATTGTTAAAGGAATACTCTGCTGTACATGTGTTTGGGAGATTTTTCTTAAGACAGAGATTGACTGTCAGTATCTGTTAACTAATTATAGTTGATGATAAAAAAATGGTGAGATATCAGTAATCCGTGGCAGAAAAACATTTAGTCATTTTTTCATCTGATTTTTTTTCCTCCCACTTGATTTGCATGCTGATCACTAGGAACATGTTGAATCTGGAGTGTTTCAGCAGATGTATGAGATGGGAACCTGTAAAGGAGGTGGTGTGGACTGCCTCGTAATGCCCTGCAGTATTACTGTAACTGTGATGCTCACCATCTCTGGAGACCAACTTTATAGAGAACTGGATTAGGATAATCTTCTCTTTTATGTGAGAAGTCAGAATAAGATTTTACCACTACACTTCTGGTATCTGTCAGCACTTGAGCTCTAAATGTTCTTAATAGTCTAGTCCATAAGCTTGGGAAGAAGCTTGTGTGGCTGAAGAAGGCTGGCCTGGTAAGGCTTGCTGTGCCATCTAACCTCAGCTTTCACCAGAAAGATCTGGTTTCATAGTTGCTGTAGAATTTTGGTAGTTAAAGAGCAGAGATTTCACATGTTGATGCGTTAAGAACCTAGAATGTACTTTAAAAAGTAATTCCAATAGGTTTTCCTTTCTGTTAGTATCATTGTACTGTGTTCAACTTGATAGTAAAATTGTGTCTTTTTTAATAGTTTGCAAGAGAATCTTTCAGTGAAGTCAGTTAAAGAAACAGAGAAGAAACTTCGCCATCTGCTTGCAGATTTGCCACTGCCACCTGAGTTGCCTGGAGCAGCTGAGTTATCTAAAAGTCCTGAAGAAAAGAAACCAGCAGTTCAGTTACACAGCAAGAGAAGACCAAAGTATGTTTAGTAGACTTTTTAAAGCCTATCAAGCAAGTAGAAGTGATAAGTTTCTCTAAAATATATTCGCTTCAAAATAATTCTGATTTTTAATGACTTTTTTAATATTAATGAGGCTGAAATCAAACTGCAAGGTTTATTGCCACTTACTGCTAGTAAGGCAGTTATCTGATAATGTTTCCTAAATATTTAGTGTTGAGGGTCTTGTCAAAGTTTAAAACAATCCTTTGATATATTACCTGTATTCTTAGAAATGCTTGTTGTTTTCTAGAATATGTGGACCACGACATGGTGAAACAAAAGAAAAAGAAATAGATTGGGGAAAGCGCTGTGTAGATAAATTTGATATCATTGGTATTATTGGTGAAGGCACTTACGGGCAAGTTTACAAAGCCAGAGATAAAGACACAGGTAAGTCCAGAAAAAATGAATGTAATCCTGCTGTTCTGAAGTGACCAGGATATTTTTGGGTTCGTTTTTATATTGAGTAAAATTTTGTGCTATTCTGCTCTCTAATGTTTGAAAAGTTTTTAGTTGTTGGTTTGTTTGTTTAGTTTTAAATCTAGCATTAGTCTAACTCAGAAATTATCTTTTGTTGCCTTGGAAAAATTATTTATCCATAAAACTGTGGCTGAAAGCAAGCTGAATGCTCTTAATTTCTAATTCTTATTTCTTGAGTTTTGGTGCTTCGTACACAATTGAGCTAGTGAAGAAAAGAGGGTAAATACTCCAGGGAAACAAAATGGGACCCTAGACAGGATGACAAAGAATAATGAAGTTTGTGAAGGGATGTAAGGGTGAAAGAAGCTATGCATGAGATTTAGCCATTTTTCTCCTTTGTATTCCAGTGGTCATTAGCTGATAGGAAGAGAAGCTGCCTCTGTGCAACACAGCCCTGAAGTGTTGCATATTGGGTGTTTTTCTTGCAGTATGACTACAACAGTGACATAGTTTTTAAATTCCATTTTAAACTATTGCTAAAATTAGCAAGCATCACCACTATGATATGCAAGAATGTTATCACTTCTTCTAATGTATTGAAATGGATTCTTCATATGTGCTGCATATTCCTTGATCTTTTAATGTCCAATTAGTAGTTCTTGCTGTGACTGCTTGCCCTTCTGGCTTATTTGTGCATGCCTTGAATGCTGGATAATTTTCTACTTCAGCAGTAACTGAGTCGCATAGGATCACATACCAGCCTCAGTTCTTTCTTTCTGATCTCCAGAAGAATGAACTGTAATTATAATTCCTCCGTCATTCTTCGCCTGTGCTTGTCTCGGTTTGCAACCTTTAGTTCTTCAGCTGAACTGTTACAGATCTCATTTTTTACCTCTACCTTGGGAAATGGTGCAAATCATTGTTAGGAGCTTCTTCCTACTCGCCTGGGATTCTGTTCTTTGCCCATTTAAGTTGTTAATCTTACCATAACCATATTGCCTCTTTGGCAAGCGTCAGGTGGTTTGTGTGGCAATCATCGCTGAACCTCCACTAGAAGTTCTTACTTTCTGTATTGAATGGGTCCATGCAGTTACAGCAAACCTTCCATTAGCCTTGGATTCAAACCCTGCGCAGAGTGGTACTATAGCTGTTGAGACGCCTTATAACAAGGTGTGCAATGGGCTTTCAAAGCAAGTGGATGTTGTGTTGTACTGAAATGTGACGTATTGTGTGTGTATATATATCATACACTGGTGTATGGTAAGTCCTTTCTAGAGTTAACAAAGGTATGCGTGCTGTCAGTAAACTTCCAGGACGCAGCAGAACAAAATGCTTGAGCTGGCATACAGTCTTTAGATATTCTCCATCATGAATAGATCATGCTCCTGCCATTTTGCAGAATCCAGCCCAGCCTGCAGTGAAATAATAAGGAAAATTTGTCTTTACTGTAAACGTGGCAGTGACACTTCTGCTTTTGGAAAGTATACTGATGAATTAGAGAAGTCTTTAGTCATCTGCCTCGTACCTTGAACTACGTGGTGTTTCTGGCTAGATACATCTATTCTGACTTATGCTATTGTAGTAATAAGAAACTCAGAGCAGACATAGGCCTCTGTCTCTAAAGCTGCTGTGATAATCACTCTTCTATGGGGGTTTATTGAAAGATCTGATGTGGAGTATCAGGACACAGGTGAGTGGGGTGTGCAGGAGGAAGAAGACAGGCCTTACAGTGGGTAGCTGAAAATTCTTATTTATAGCTTTGCTTCTCCATGTGATAGTTTCCCAGCAATGGTTAATTCTGTTTCCATTCAGCATAGTGTTTGGTGCAAGCATCAAAATGTTAACTATTTAGTCTGCTCAGAAACAGTAACAAATGGGAGGGGTTTCAAAAACAAGTGAACAAACTCAATACTAAATCACATAGTTTGGTTGCTAATCTTAATGGGTTTTATTTAAATTTTCTCTTAGGGGAAATGGTGGCACTAAAGAAAGTACGTCTGGATAATGAAAAGGAAGGGTTTCCAATAACAGCTATTCGGGAGATTAAGATTCTTCGACAGCTTAATCACCAAAGCATTATCAACATGAAGGAAATAGTGACAGACAAGGAAGATGCTCTGGACTTCAAGAAGGACAAAGGTATGTACACTAACACAGGAGTAGTTCTTTCTGGTTCTGTTCTTAATACAGTAGTCTGTGATGCTGGATTTGAAGTTCTACTTCATTAAAAAATATGTTTGCAAATTGTGATGCTTGACAAGGGACTTTAATTACTAGTAGAAGTCCTTTATTTAGCTCAGCTGTGCCTTTTGCTCATAGAAAGGTTTTTGCAAGTATCTTATGGGATAAGAAAATGTAATGATTCCAGTTTTGCTGGAGAGGAACAGATGTTGGACTTCTTGACACTCACAGATTAGGGAGGCCAGCAACAATAGCAAGATCTTAACTGTGGGCTTTTTAGACCTCTATTTTTCTCCTAATATTTTCTTACATCATTTAAAGTATTGCAGGCTCAATGCTGAAGAGGTGTTTTTTCATTGTAGGCTTTGATTTTCTTTGATTTGTGCTTCAGTCAGTTTTTCGTAATTGGGTACATGTGTTTCGAAGGCTAGAAGAAGGATAAATGAAAAGAAAGATTTGTGTGCTGGGGATGTTTTTCCCCCAAATAAAAGGCATGCAGACTTTTACTCTTTTGGTTCCTTCAGTGTTAAGTCCGGCTTGTTTGAGTTACTGCAACCTGGAGAATAAAGCAAACAGTGGAAATCATGCAGTGTTGTTGCTTGGTGCTTTTGATATTGGAGGGGTTGTTTTGTCTTTGGAGGACATTTCTTTTTAGGTCCAAGTCTTATAAACTAATTTTGAGGTATTTTATTGTTCTATGGGCAATTTGGTACATGGCTTGCCTGAGGAGGGTGTTTGGAATGTGATACCTGTGCTTATTCGTGGCTCTCCCTCCTTTATAGAGCATGCCCAGCTCCAGTGTGGGTAGAAAACACTGTGTGTTGCTGCAGAGCCAGCAGAAACACTGGGTGATGTCGTGATGAATCAGAAAATGGCTGTCAAAATTAAGCAGGAATTAGTTTAGTGGGTTTTTTTTATCATCTTTAGAAAGTAGAATACATTCAAGTATTACATATATAAATACAGCATTGCCAGGCTTTTTTTTTTTACTGTGTTTAAAAGTAGAAAGCATCTATCAAAGGAGTTTCTCTAGATATGTGCATGTTTAGTGGTCAGCACCCGCTCTGAATCCCAACAGTCTGCAACAGCCAGTTTAGGCTTTTCATGTGAATCTTGTACTGAGTTTTAATTAGGTCTAACCTACTTGGCTAATGAGACCACACTGAGCCTTGACTTAATACTTAATGACTCATTAATTAATTTTCTCCCTTTCTGTTTGGTGCCATGTCTAGGATTGAATTGTAATTTTTTTTTTGGTGTACTTCAAACTGTGTGATTGATTAATTTCAAATGTATTTTTTGTTTTGCCCAAGTCTATATTTGTGCTTTTGATATTGCTTTCATTTCATTTCTCATTCTTGTTTAACAGCTTATTAAAACAGTTATATTTTCAGAAAATTTGCAAGGGAAGGAGTTTCTCTGAAGATGCTAGAATAAAATTCATTTCTGAAAGCATTAGCATGATAAAGAGACTGTGCTATTATGATTTGTCTGTGAAAAGATGGAGGGGTTGGGTTTTTTTATTTCCAGGCACTGCATTCTGTATTCCTCTAATGAGTAGTTCATTGTGAGATGGAGGTTTATAGTCAAGATGTTGTGGCCAAATTGTAGTCTATGCAGGGAACAAATGAATGCAACTGGGAGGGAGTTTGATCATCTTCACAGTAAACCGTTGCAAACACAAATGTAGGCTGCTTGGTTTAAGAAGGAACCATTATAGAAGTGGTAAAGCTTACAGTAGAAGCAGAATGGTTTGCCCTCTGAATATGCTTATGCTTAATGTATGTTTATGCTTATCTTGGCTTTGGAATATAACTCTTACAAAACCCTGCTGATACTCCTTTTGTAGAAGTAGGGAATGGAAATATTTCTTCCAACACATGTTCTCTAGTTAACATAAGTAAAGTTAATTTTGTGTCTAAGGTTGACTATCATATCCTGACCTGGATATGATAAAAACCATTGGGTTTGGGTTTTGGTTTGGGTTTTGTTGGTGGTGGTTGGTTTGTTTGTGGGTTTTTTTTTTTCCTTGAATCTCAGTAGTTTAAAATGCAGTTTTCTGACAATTATGTAGCTATTTGGCACACCTTGCACAATCCTTTTTCTTTTATTCTTTTTTCTTTTTTAGGATGCTTTTTAAGATAATAACATTGACCTGCAAACCAGCAATGGCTTGCCTTGTACAGCTTTGTCCTGATGCTTTGAGCTGTGTTACATGTTTGCATGATTAGACATTAAGAAATTCTTCCCTGTGAGGGTGCTGAGGCACTGGCACAGGGTGCCCAGAGAAGCTGTGGCTGTCTCATCCCTGGCAGTGTTCAAGGCCAGGTTGGACACAGGGGCTTGGAGCAACCTGCTCTAGTGGAAGGTGTCCCTGCCCGTGGCAGGGGGTTGGAACTGGATGAGCTTTAAGGTCCCTTCCAACCCAAACCAGTCTGGGATTCTGTGATTTTAAGTGACATAATCCTATGTGTTCCAAACTTTTGAGAATCTGGCTTCTGTCAATAGTTTCAGCAGCATTTTGCTTTTGAAGAAAAGAGAAGAAAAGTTTATCTGTGTTTTATCCTGGCTAGCTTGGAGTGTAAGTTTAACAATAGGAACAGCTTTAATATAGGATTGGGTTTATTCTTTGTAGCCAACCATTAGAAAATGAAATGTAACAGGTTGGAGCAGTGTGTTAGAAATGTTTTAAGTGCATTTCCACCAGTGGAAGTACAGCACATGAGCACAATTGTTTGTATAGGTTGGGCACATACCGAGCTGAGTGGGTCTGCTGTACTGAAACCTGAAGTTTAACTTTGCAGTTTTCATTATGCATGAGACCTGCTTGATGATAAAGTTGGAGAACAGCATTACCGATTACTAATCGGTGATTTAATACCTTGATTCTGAGGCACGATCCTGACAGGTAAAACATATGTTGGGTGTGGTGAGGAGTATCCATTTTGTATGTTTTTCATGTAGGCTTTTCTCCCTTATACAGAGGGAGACAGGTGAACACACAAGGTAAGGGATGGGAACACATGACTAATAGTTTATATCCTGTCATGTGTGTATATCTGCATAACAGCTGACTTAACAGTACATTCGGCAGTTGTGTTTGTGCCTCCTCTGCTTCTCTTGGGACATAAAGCCTCATTTGAATTGACAGGAGCAATGAGCTGTAGTTTCCATTCAGTATTTTCCTAAAATGTCAGAACTCTGGTTATTTTTGTTGAAAACATTTTCCTCTATCGAGCTAGTATAAGAGCAGTTGTGGGTGTCAGTCTTCAATAGTAGTAGAAGCAGCCTGACTGGCACTGTTGGTGTTTGTGACCAAGTCTGATGGCAACTAAAGTTTCCTTCACTTTTCCTTTTTGTTTGCTTGATGGTAATTCAAATTAATAGGAGTTTGAAAAAATCATATTCATGGACTTCAGTTCATGTCCTCTTGGAGCAGAGTTTGGAGCAGGAGGATTGTACTGGGCAGAAGCTCTTCGTCTTCTTTTAGTGGTTTGGGTTGTTTATGTCTGAGAAAGTTTGTGTAACATTGCTTGTGTAACAGTAATTGAAGAAAGCAAGATTTAAGACAGAAGTTGAAAAGAAAGAGCTATTTCCTAGGTATATTCAAATCTATACACCTCATAAGCTAAGTTAGTTGAGCACTTCAGTTATAACTTTGTAACTGAAGCTGTAAAATGAACCAGAATGACTGGAGAAAAGGTCCTCCTTACATTGGGATTTTGTCAGCTCTGGTTTTGTTTTCTCAGTTTGACAATTAATTACATGATCTTAGGTGTCTCTTTTTTAACTTTGGGCACCTGAGATGGTCCTTCAGTTCTCAGTTGCTGCTTTATCAGCTAGAAGCTGTTGCACGTGTTCAACATTCTAGCTATGGGACTGCCACAATCTCTTTCTACTAAACACGTGGAGAGTGCCTGACTTAGCTTTCGTGGCTATGAATGTAAAACCAGTAGGTGTACTGATTGATTTCTCTTCCTCCTTTTGACTGGAAGAAGCATTTTCAATTGCTAACCCAAGGGAGGAGTAAAATTTTGCATGGGAGACTCCAATAAAAAAGATCTGGTTAATGTCACGGCTTGGGTTTGGTTTGTTTTGTTTCTGTGTATTATCTGTTTGGATTGTGTGTGTTTCTGTAATTAATTTTAAAATCTGAATTTACTTTAGATGGATTAAACTTTGAATTGATTTGCAGTACAAGTTAACAAGCCTTTTTTAGGCATGAAGTTGGTATTTATCTTGACAGCTCAGTAGTACGCGTGTCAAAAGGGCACTGACTCTGGTGCATGGTAGCAACTGGACTATAGGCACTGGAACAGGCTGCAAAAGGAAGTTGTGAATGCTTCATCCCTGGTAGTGTTCAACGCCAGGTTGGACAGGGCTTGGTCTAGTGGAAGGTGTCCCTGCCTCTGGCAGGGGGTTGGAACTAGATGAGCTTAAGGTCCTTTCCAACCCAAACCATTCTGTGAATAGCAGGTTACTTCCTCACAGCCATCAAGGAGTACTTTGAAAGCCTGTGGCTTGTAGGAAGTCTGTGACAGCAATCATGTTGTCATCAGGGAGTACTTCGCTACAGTAAACACTAGAGGTTCCTTCTCTGTTGGTATTGTACCTAGCTTTATCCGGGTTTCCTGGGAAGGTGAGCAAAACCAAACTGTCCTGAATTTCAGAAATCTCTAATGATCTACAGCTTGCCTTGCTGCTCCCGAAATAGCTGATAGAAACTTCTTGCCCAAATAGTTTTCATGCTGCAGTTATCAGGCATGGTGTGACTGCTTGAGTGGTGCTTCCCTTTTCTGTGTGCTGTACTGGACTCTGGTCTGGAATGAGTGCAGACCTAATTGTGTGGCTTTTCAACTTGATCCATGTTACGGCAAACTTAGAAAAATCCCTGATTATTAATGAAAGATTTCTGATATGTTTGGTTTAATTTTCCTCTGCTTTAAGTTTTTTGTTTGGTTTCTTATTTCCCTGCAGTATGTAATGAAACAAGGACACTATTTACTCCCAGGGATGCCCTTGGCTGTATGCAAGGGCTGTATGCCCTTGGCTGGTTCACCTATTTCAGAATGTGCTTCCGTGCGCATGGAGTTTGGGTTGGATTTATTTCAAGAGGAGAATGCAATTCAATTTGCAATGGGAAAATAACATAGCACATAGCAGTGATGCTTTCTTTAGACTTAAGGTGATTAATTCAATAGCTATACCTTTATTTGGTGTTTCATAGATCAGAAAATAGGTTTGTAAAATGTGAGTAGAAAGAAAAGATGAATGTCTGTTTAAGGGACTCTAAGGAATTTAAATATAAGGAACTTAAAGGTATTGGTGGATGGTTTCTTTACTTTTCAAGCTCTGACAAAATTCTGTTTAAAACTATCTTGGAATATAGTGTATTGTAAGTACTGGTAGAGAAATGTGAAGGAAATTGAAAACTAAATATAATCCAATTATCTTGAATCAATCAAGGGAAAAAATAATAATGTATTTCACAGAAGCTGAGGAGGTTTATTAATGAGATGAAAATCTGATGGAGTCTCATTCTGAACAGTGTGTACAGAACAAATTGTTCAAAACCTGTTCAACAACTCTGCATTGTACATACCGTGCACTGAATGAGCCAGGGCTCCTTTCTTTTAAGCATTTTTGTATTGCAGGATACTCTTTTAATGCATTTATACGAAGATTGAATTAAAATTTGTACATAGTAAGGCACTTCTGGTCTCCTGGTTCCTCTGATCTGTATCTAATCAGGTATTTTGAGAAACCCCAAACACCTTCCCTATGAAATTACATTTGTTTAAAAGCTGTCATCTGGGTAGGCTTCTGGATCATTCTCCCCTGCCACTCCCCTCCCTGCATGGCCTGAAGCACTTGTGTCTCACTTTGAGAACAAATGCCTAACTTAATGGCCCACTTTGTTGGATCTGCATGATTTGATGACAGTCCAAAAAAATCCAAAGCGTGCCTGTGTCAGAAAAGTGCAAAGTGTGTTTTGTTAGCTTTTGTAACCCTCTAGAAAATCTTTGGTTTATTACGGATCATCAGTGCCATGTCTTGAGTTACCCATTTTATTTGCATAGCTTTACAGCATTATAGCCCAGTTCATTTTGGGTTTTGGTCAAGAAAACTACTTTTAGAGTTCCATGATTTGAAATAAACGAACAGGAGAAGGAGATGTGTTAATCCTTTAGAATAGTTAAAGCAGTATCTCTCTTTCTGACCCTTATCAAGCTTAACTGACAGCGTGGTCAAAAAGATTAATTTCTTGAAGTGCAAACAAGAGAAGTAAGGCAAGAGGATTGTTTCCATCCGTGTGAGTCTCCTTTATTGTGTACCTCCCTAATAGATTTAGCTGCTATCTCTTATCCCATATTCAGAAGTAGGCAATATTATTACTGTTCAGCTGTTCCAGCTGCTGCTCTGTCAACATGCAGTGACGTTAAGGTTTCTTATCTCAGTAGATGAAGGAATGGAGATAAGCTGCGTGATATTAGCAAAGGAAATGGGGCACCCAGGACATAAACCCCCACTTAGTGTTTTGTTGCAGCATGTGGCAGTGTGCAGACTGTAGGCTTGTTCCCACCCCACAGGTACTTACTTATTGGGAAGTGCAGTAAGATGGGTAAAACTCAAACACATAGTTCTTAGTTCATTTGAATTGCGTGTGCTTTACTGTAACAGAGTTTTAGGTGTTTTTGTGACACTGCTTTCAGAAATATGGATATTGGGCAAAGCTCGCATGAACCAAAGGGTCATTTTAAAATGTAACCTCCAAGTTATTGAACGTCTTGGCCTCATAAGGGAAAGAACAATTATTTTTTCTGTTGTTTTCCTTTTTGAGAAATGGTTGTTTGTGTGGCATTTGTTTTGATTGCACTAAAGGATGCTCTAAACTTGAACTCTGGCTGTGCTGTAATAAGCAGCCTTCTGCCTGTGCATAGTTTAACTTGTGAGGTCTTTCATGGCTGTTTTCTTCTTCCTGAATATCTGTAGCTTCTTTCCCTGTTGTGAAGGATCAGATTACCCGATCTGATGAAAAGCAGTAGAAATTTGAAATGATAAGTGGAATAATTAACTGCTTTGTTGGCCAGACCTGTAGATCTCTATCAGAAAAGGGCACTACACTTGTCTACAAATAAACTGAGTTTCACTTCAGTTTGCTTGACACCTTTTTTGCAGCTACAATCACTTCCAAATATAGCTTAAGTAATACTGAAAATCAGGTTTTAATGGTTAGGCTGCCAAGGCTGGTAGACTAATTTCAATAGCTTATCATAACCAATGAAGAAGATTCAGCTTTGACTGTTCTTCTTTTAAAAATAAATTCTAACTTTGTATCATACGTACGTAGTGATGCAGAAGTGTAATTGATCTGTGCATTTGCTCTTGCTCTGATCTGGAAGGAACATTTAGCATTTGTACTGTTCTAGTGTATGTTTCTTAATGAGAGTTGTAGAGAATATAAATAATCGGATGTCACCTCGCAGGTACTGCTCTGTTCTATTTATGAATTGTCCCCATTGTTGTCAGCTTTCCTTCTTGCATGAGGGTACCAATTCTGATTGCTGGTTATAAATAGTGGTAAAAATAGTGGTAGCTAGTGACAGAGCAGGAAATTGCTCAAGGTATGAAGCCTGCTTCGCATACAAACAAGACGACTGTTTAGCTGTTCTCACTAAGCAGGTCTGCAATCCCACTGACCCTTCCCAGTCTTTCTCTTTGTCATGTACATGCAGAGTGCAGCCTGCTGCCATGACAGTTAACTTTCCTTTGTATTCCAGAGCAAGAAGATACCAAGATCACTGGTATTTAATTTTATTGAGCTGACATCTTCTGAAGAGCATGTCCAGATTATTCTGGCACTGCAGCATTAATATCAGGTGTTCTGTTTCAAGGCATTTTAAAATATGTCATGGTTCATACTTCAGCAGTTGTCAGTAAAGTAGACCTTTGACAGTTATCTTGGTTTAAAAGACCGAGATGAGGAGCCTCAGTACTTTTACCATACTAAACTGGTGAACTGCATTGGTGAACTCAAGTTATGCACATAGTAACACAGCAGACTTTTGGTTCTTTATGGCTCTTAATACTTCCTGCTTTTCTTTTGAAGTGATTTGCCTCCTGCTCCACATCCTCTGTACACACTGACTGGTATTTTATGATCAGTATTTTGCTTCCTCCATATAACACACAACACATAACAGGACAAAAGGACCTCAATTAAAAACAGTGAACTCTGAGTGTCTTACGCAATGGCCTGTAGTTTACCTGGTCTACACTGATCTTTGTTACAAGTTTAACACTTACTCTGAGTGATCTTTTCTCTTTTTGTTAAAAAGCAGATGGATTTGACACTCTTTCTTCCCTTTTCAGCTACTGTGCAAGAAAACAAGTCAGTTCATTAGAATCTGGCTGTGTACATTCGTGTGTGTGTACATTCTGGCAAGCTAACTTCTCATTACTGCTCCAAGACTTTCACTAGCTTCTGAGTTGAAACTTTTTGTTTAGGAACCAGAACCTGCAATGAGTTCTTGTTGGGCAGAAGCTATTTGTACTTTAGAGTGGTTGCTTTGAAATCTCTTTGGGGAAAGGCTTTTGAAAATGGAAGGTAGGCAGACCCACTCGACAGTTGTTTCTGCATTGCCACTAGTGCTCTGAAGGGACTGCACTGTCTTCTCTGCCCCAGAGTTAAGAAGGGGAAGATTGAAGTACTGAAAGGTAGATTGTACTGGGAGTGGGTGTGCTGGAGATTGATTATCGCTGCTTCTGAAGCATTCAGCACTTTTCCTCTTTAAGATTGGTTATTGCTGCCTCTGAAGCACTCAACACTTTTCCCCTTGAAGAATAGTTACATATATATCAAAGAGTCTTGGCTTTAGTAGCTTTATTTGTGGAATTACACAGGCTAATGTGAGATAAGACCAGATTCTATTATGCTTAATGTATGTATCTGGCAACTTGGAGTATGAACTCTGTCTTTGCAGAGCTGCTGTTGCTAGTAGGTTAGTTCTGCTTTCTCCATTTGACTTATGAGTATTATTGGTCTGAGAAGGGCAGGCTCATTTTTGACCCAGTTCCACACTGAAAGCTTAAAAATTCAGCCACTGAATCATGACAGATGAACTAATGCTGTACGTATTTTGTTTCTGGATTTCTCCCCAAGCTTTATATAGGGCATATTAACCCAGTTAATTTTTCCTTAAATAAAATGGGTGGAGATGGAGAGCCATGGAACAGTACGTGTCCATATAGATTCAGGCACCGTGTTGGTAGGGTTGTATTTGTTTTCACAAACATTTGACTAGTGTAGCTGTTCACATGGAAGAGCAATTTGCTGCACTATATTTCATTGCTGTTACTGGACATGAGGCGCAGCTATAAATATTGCAGAAAATGGGAACAGTTGTGTGGAAAGTAGTTTAAACTTTGAAAAGTAGTTTAAACTTTGAAAAGTAGTTTAAACTTTGAAAAGTAGGGAGCAGCAGTGTTTTGAACTGCTGTTAAATCAATTTCTCTCTTTCTGTTTCTCTTACTCTTTCCCTTTCTTTTCCTAGGTGCATTTTACCTGGTATTTGAGTACATGGACCATGACTTGATGGGACTGCTGGAATCTGGTTTGGTTCATTTTAATGAAAATCATATTAAATCTTTTATGAGACAGCTGATGGAGGGCTTGGCCTATTGCCATAAGAAGAACTTTTTGCACAGAGATATCAAATGTTCAAATATTCTACTAAATAATAGGTATGGATATTACTTAAAAAAAAAAATTGTATGATAACTTTTAAATCTTTCTTTTAATCTTTACAGTTCACCTGCTTTGTCATTAACAACAACTTTTTTTAGATTGCCTAGTTTCTTTAAAATCAGTTGTGAAATAGTAATCTGGTAACACTGCTGCTCAACACTGGATCCTGTAATTGTTAAACTCCTGTGTGTTAAAACAGCGGGATTAAAACTTCAATCTTTTAGGTCAGAGTATGGGGGAAAATTACCTGACTTCAAATATATTAAACCAGAATTTTAGGACATAAGTGTTTGACATGTTTTCTTTTTGCCATCTCATTTTAAGATGAAGTGTGGCTAGGCTGGTTCTTCATAACACAATTCTGAGGTCCTTGTCTTCATCAGTCAGGATAATGCTTTAAAAGAATATTCATCAGGTGTGTTCAAACATGCTTTGGCTTGCAGTTATAGCCATAATCAAACAGAGATGAATTGGTTTCTTACTTCTTTAACCGCTTGTCGTTCCAAGTCTCATTAGTGAACATGCTTCTGTTCAGTGTGCAACAGCAGCAAATAAAAAGCCCGTGAGAAGAAGACAGTGGAAGACTTCAGTATAGAAACATTGTTCATGAAATCCAGTGGTACCAAAACCAGGGAGCAACTGTAGAAGTGAGGCTTAGAACAGCAAAAAAAGCATCCTTACAGAGCAGGTAGTCAGCTTCTAGGATTTGTTGTCAGGGCAGGTTTTCCTGGGTAGTGTCAGGAGATTCAAAAGGATGGGACACATTCATGGACAGGATCAGTAGCACCTGCTAAAGGGAATAGATAGGAGTATGTATTTTAGTATGTTTAACACAGTGATTGTGGGTGATGTAAGTACAAGGAAAATGAAGCCCAAAGTGAACAGGTTCACATGTTCTCCCTAAAAGTTTGCTGCTGCTGGAAGCAAAATACTGGGCAAAATGGATCAAGGGTGTCTCTTGGTAGAGCCCTAGTTTTGTCCCAGCTTTCTCCAAATGAAATTTTCCATTTTTTCCTCTTTTTTTTCTTAGAACAAAATAACATTAGACTACTTCAGCTCTGGATCCCACCACAGTCTTGCCAGATTATGATACAGACCCTTAAGCAGATGTACGCATGCCTCCACATCAGTCACTATACCCACAGAGCTGATCTTGCTTGAGTGGTGGTGTCTCCATGCACCTTTGGGAACTCGGAAGCTGAGGTGTAAACTGACAGGGAAGAAGAGTGTCTTATTGTAGAGGTGCAGCTTTCTGTTGTACTGTGCTCTCTCCAATCCTGTATATTTTATTATCACAAAATGGTCATTCTTACATCAGGAAGTCTTGCCCTAATTTGATGAAATGAAATCTATTTGAAAGTGAGGTTTGCATGTGTTTAAAAGTGATGGGAATTTTAAAAGCTCCTAAGTACAGAAAACCAAAGCCTCCCCCTGTAACATTTTAACATTCATTTCATGTATTAGAGAAGCTTGCGTATAGCTTTCTGTTTAAATCATCTAGACTTCAGAGGTGGTGGGGGCTACAGGTCATGGAGCAGTGCCTTCTACCTGTGGGAACTGCCAGGCAAGAGCTCTGGATCTTCTGCTCTTCCTCTTATGTATGGGAAAACTCAAGAAGGGGTTAGAGCTTGTATCATCCAGCAAGTTGGCTGCTGGTAAAAATAGAAGCCCTTATCTGGTCTTTCACTCTCATTTAAAGGCTGTATTTAAACTTCACAAGAGCAGAACAGGACTTTGACAGCTTCCTAGAAGGAAGTATGACTGCTGATGGTTGGTTGTTGTATGAATGCTTATGCTAGCAGTAAGGGACGAGAAAATAGCAGTTTCCTTCCTCATTTTTTTCCTGCGCAGTTACTGATTTGAATACTTTACAGTATACACCTAAATTTTTACTAAGATCCAGTGATATAAATGCCATTTGATGAGCATACCTAATTTTGCTTACTTGTCTTTGCTATTCAGTAGGTTGGTGTGTTTGCTTACTGAAGAGATGCATAGCTTGTAAGACATTGCCTCCTCATTAATGTGGTTTGGTGGAGATCAGTTGCAGCTGTCTCAATCTCAAACTTCACCTGATTTTTGGGGAGAAAATCTGTAACAGGATTAACCACTAAATAATTCTTTGCTTTTTCCACCAGAGGGCAGATAAAGCTTGCAGATTTTGGGCTTGCTCGGCTGTACAACTCTGAAGAAAGGTAAGATACAATTATACCATGAAAAAGCATTCAGAAGTTTAATGTTTTTTGCATAACTCTTACGTATTACAAGGGCCAGAAAAAAAGTCTTTTGTTTAGAGCACATATCGTACTGTAATAGAAGTAATTGCTTAGGAAATGTTGTCTTATTACTGCATAAAACCACAGAACTCTGTGCAAGTGTATTGGTTTTCCAAGTGTTCTAGATAAATAACTGTAGAGAGTGGCCTTATATTAATTGGAAATAAAGAGTTGTAGTCTGAAGTAGGTTGCATCAATATGTAGGTTTTTACTATTAGTTTCTGGTCCTGTAAACCTAAAGCATACCTAGGAAAAGTTGATTTAGGGAAAGCAAAATTCTTTTGCTGGCACAAATTAGTATACAGTGTCTTTTCCATAAGCATTACTTTTGTGTAAGATGTAACCTTACATTTGAAGAGGCTTATTGTATTCTTTAGGCAGCCAGTGCTGTTGAATCTGCTGGAAACAGAGATACAAATTGAAATAAAAGTTATTCTGAAACTTCATGTGACTTGTGCTTCTGTTGTTCTTGGCTTTGTTATGGTTGTACTCCAGGAAGCAGGTGCACAGATTTTGTGACTAAGAACTTCAGTATTCATATTGTAATGTCATGTGTTTGTCATGTGGAACTGGATTTTAACAATTCAGGCTGAGTGTTCCTTACACTAGTGGTGTACATCAGGTGGTTGGATACAGAGATCAGCTTCCTGAGCTTGCTTTGATTTCTGCATGCCTTATTTGGGAAATAATATCCATAATGTTAGCTTTATGAGTTTATGGTGTTCTTACAGAGCTCTGAGCTTGTTGTTGAACCCGATAGCATTAGATTCATTGTTCTTCTGAGCTGTTATTTCCAGAATATATGCTGAAGTAACAGAAACTGTTGAGTATTGTAGCAGGGTAAGATAATCTTAAGCAGCTGCTGGGTAATTAATTTGTTTTGGATGTACTTATAATAAAAGGGATTGATGCCATCCTACCTTCTTACTTTAACATGCACCAAACTGACCTCTATTTTTTTTTGATGTGGTTTACCATGGTGGTTTGGTTGGTTTTTTTTTTTTATGTCTGCTTTTAAATTTAGTTTAAATTTTGCTTGTAAACTAAGTGTGCATTAAGAATTGAACGATTGAGATTTCACTATCTTTATAGTGCAAATAACAGATTTTACTATATATCAAACAACAGCATTATAAATGAAGCCAAGATTAAAATGTAATTATGCTAGCTAATAGTTGAACTTGGGAGGATAGTTAGAATCCCATTAGTAGATTTTTGACTATTCTTTGTCATTCATTTTCCTTCCAAGTAGCTTCTGACCTGCAGTAAGACATAATTAATGTATACCAAGAAGTGTGTAATAGCTGCGGCTTTAAATTCATGTATTTTACATTTGGTTTACTGCTGGTTAGAATTATATACTTTTCAAAAGGGTACAGAATTTAGTAGGAGCATAATGGGGAGGAAATAAAAGATTTATTTTAAGTAAATTCCCATTGGTTGTTGTAGTTGTGCTCCTTTAAATGTTACTCTGGTGGATTTAATATGTTTGGAGTAGGACATATGACAGATTGTGTAAGAAAACATCTGTTCAAATAAAAAGCACCGTATACTAATATATATGAGTGGTATATCTGTAGAGAGAGTCCATTCCATATAAACATTTCATAGAGGAATGCTTGCTTCAGAGATAAATGTGATAAATTACAGGATTGTTTCCAAAGCCATACTACATCTTAAAAATGAATTGGGGACTTTCTTAATGGAAAAAAGACTCGGGTGGTTTTGCAGGACTGATACCTGTTCCACTGAGTGTGCTATAAAACCTTGTTAGACTTCATGCTATGGTTGTTCAAACTCCGTACTTAATGTTACTCTGCTTTCCATTTGGAGTTACCTAGTGTTTGTAAGGGTGAATTATTAAAACTGAAAGAATGTAGGGTCACTTTTAAGACACTGTTGTTGAAATAAAACCAAAACCTAACATCTGTTTTCTGCCTTCCTTTCTGAACTGCTGATGCTATATCTCAGCCTGTCCACAAACAATGTGTGCCTAAGATAGTGGAAATCCTTGCTTTAGTGTGAGAATGAAAAGGATTATTCCCAGTGACTGAAACTTCTGGTTAGAGCTGTAGAGAATTAAAGGTGATGTAAAATATAGGAAGATACTGGAAGCGTTCCAGGCTTTGGAATCAAAATTGTTGAAGGATGTAGTTCAAGAAGGCGGCTTTGTCTCTTTTGCTTCTACTTACAGAGGAAAAAGTGAAGTGACTTTTTTCCTTCTTTTCAAAATGCTTGTAGAGGTCCTATATTATGTATGGTGATAATCAGGAATTGCCCAGAAATTAACGGTTTTATCCAAGCAGGTCCTTCTCCTGAAATGATAGCAATGTAATAAATATAAAGTATTGCTGTCTGAATAGTAATTGGGATACCGAATTCACATAGCATCGAGAGGGGTATGTGATTATTATTTATATCTTCAGCCTGTCCTTTTATAGCTGTGGTCAGACATTGGTATTTGCTTTTATGCAGTTGCAGCTTTGCAGGACTACAATTACGAAAAGGGGAGTGGAAGATTGTACTTTTTAAGATTGTACAGCTGTTTAAGAACTGCTGTTCTTAAACAGCATTACAGAAGTCCTCAAAGCATCACCTTTTCAGAAATGAGATTGTAGTAAAATGATAGTCCTCTCTTTTTTTCCTCCCCCCAACAGCCGACCATATACCAACAAAGTTATTACATTATGGTATCGGCCTCCTGAACTTCTGCTGGGAGAAGAAAGATACACACCAGCTATCGATGTCTGGAGCTGTGGGTAAGAGTTTGGTACAGAAGTGTAGCAAGCATAAAACCAGGCCAAAAATAAATCTTCAATGTTTCTATCATTTTATACTGAAAGCCATAATGATGGAATTGTGCAAAACTGTTTTACAGCTGCATCCTGGGTGAACTTTTTACAAAAAAGCCAATATTTCAAGCAAATCAAGAACTTGCTCAACTGGAACTTATAAGGTAACTTGCAACCATTATTACACAGTAGGAGCCTCATAAACTGTCAGGTTTCTTTTGTTAGTGTTAAAATCAGAGATAACGCACTGCAAACATTTACAAGTACTCAGTTATCGCTCTGACTGACTTCTAGAGGTTTTGAGTGGCATATAAAGCAAGTGGCTCTAGCTCAGACCTGGAGAAGGGGGTTTTCTGAGTATTCTGTGGTCCTAGCAATGTAGAGTGGAATTAATAGGCTTTTTCTTGTAGAGCAGCTGGAGTTGCCTATTATTGAAGTGGTAAATACAGCATAGTCAAAATGCCCATCAGTTTTAAGATGATAATACAACTTCCTTGCAGCAAATCAAAACAGAAACATGGACAATAATAAGTGGGATTTTGGAGGAGTAGGTACTTGGTGTGCTATTGGCCTTGAGTTCTTATCCAAGCCTTCCACATACACACCTGGGCTGTATTATTTTTGCGGGAATATTTCTGTTTCCTTGCAAACTGCCAGACACTTTATGGAGGTAGAATTTCTGTTTCTTCCTTAATCTCAAGAAATCATACAATGATGCATATATAACTCAGTAGAACCAGGGGGTCTTTTCTTTTTTTAACCCTTTATTCAGCAAACAAAAATTACTCTTGATTCTGGTATCATAATTGACCTCATAAGTGAGGACAGGTGCTCTTCTAGAAACAAGGGGAAAAGAGGGTGAGTCCTACAGAACTGTCCGTGCAGAACCTGAATAGTAAATGGTCAACATTATTTTTTAAATTAAATTAATAAACTGTATATATTGAGATGTTTTTCAAAACAGATTAAACAGTAGCATGTTGCTGTGTAATGTGTTATTTGCTGGCCTGGAAAAATGTAGGTTTTAGGAGGTTTTTAGTGATCATTCTCAGTGTAAGGAGAACCCAATTCCTGAGTTGGGAAATTTTTGCTTCTGAGCACTAGATGGCATTGAAGCATATCATAGTGCAGTCATTTGAAGCTTTTTCTCTTTGTGTTTTTACCTCTCATACAGCAAACTTAAATCTTTATGATTTCCTTCTCCTGCTGGAAGCTCCTGTTTGTAGTTCATTTTTCCTGTTCACTGATGCTATGCATTTTTGGCTGTTTAATATATTGATTTTATCAACTTCTTACCTTCATCAGGTTACAGTCAATGATTCTACATTTATCCTGTGTATCTTTAACGTGCAACGGTAGAGCTGAAGTAAATTCTGATAGGAAAAGACACATTTATTATTTTTCTTTTCACTCCTGAAAGCTGCATATCTCAACCAGTGTAAAGTCAGATTGGTTTGCATAGCATTTGGGGCATAACTAAGAGGTCATTGGGTCTTTACAGTAACTGTTTAAATCTAATAAGTGGGAGGGGTGAACTAGGGAAATGTATTTGCAAATTGTCCTTTTATGGATGTGTGCATTGGAGTTTGAAACCTTGCACATACAGTAAAATGCCTCTTTAGTTCTGCTCAGAAGTTGGTCAACCTGTGCTTAGCCATCTTCAGTTGGACAAAATGTGTTGGGAATGGAGGGGGACGGATAAGACTTGGCAACTCCATTTGTGGAGATAGATGAGGCTTGAGACATAAAACCGAAGTAAAAAATGTACAGGTTTTCTAGTGATTGGATCTTGGTTTTGCCCTTAGGCCTTACTGAGATTTCTCCCCTTCATGTCTTCAATGTCAACTAAATTCTCTGAAAAGTGCTTTTTCAAACATTTGGTATATCTTTTTTCACTGGCATTGGGAGCTAGGGACATAAAAGAACCTGAACATTAAAGTATATTTCTATATTCACTGTACATGCAAGAATAAAATGATGTCTGTGCTTGCTTGTGGTTTTGGATCTCATACCCTTTCTCCCCCTTTCTTTTTCGTACAGCCGAATTTGCGGGAGTCCTTGTCCAGCAGTGTGGCCTGATGTTATAAAATTAGCTTATTTCAACACAATGAAACCAAAGAAGCAGTATCGCCGAAAGCTGAGAGAAGAGTTTGCTTTGTAAGGATGAAGAATAAGTTTAGTCACCTGTAATAGCATTAAGTTCTCCTGGAGACTTTGTGAAGTTTCACTATTTTCTGGAGCACAAACATAGATTAAGTGTCAAGAAAAATGGTTTTAGGTTCTTATCCTTCCCATGATACCCACAGAGCATGTATTAACCCTTATTTAATAGGAGCTTCAAGAAGAGGGAAGAAGGCCCTAAAATTTCAACCACTTGTCAGCTTTTTCCTAAGGAAACATTTGTTTTACATGATTGGTACACCTGCTTGTTGTCCCAGTCCAAAAACCAGCTCAGAGTACTTAATTGTTCTTTATTAGCACAACTGGCTAGAGCTAAATGCATAATCTGGTTAACATTAGTCTTTTGGGTCATAAATTCATTCAGCACCGAGGAGTTATCTGAATCCTGTATTCTAAAGTACTACCACTGGACTACTTTTGTGCAGATATCACACATGAAAGTTATGGAAAACAGCTGTAAGCTTATTTTAAAGGGTTTGTTTCCTTCCTTCAGTTACTGTGGGGTTTAGGAGAAATGTATCATCCTGTTTGTACTAATGAGACTTGTATCTTTGAAGAAATAGAATTATTGTCTGTGGACCAGTCAAAACTGCAACTCTCTGAGTGCTAAATTCCAAAGTGTAAAGTAACAGTATAGTCTTGGCTTAGAAAGGTGGGAGGTATTTTTTGTAAGGACAACGTTTAAGCAGTTAAACAACACAAATCAAAGAAAGCTTTGGTTATATGTTTGCACAGGTAATAAGCGGTGAAGTTCATCTCTGCATCTTACTACCAAGCTCAAGTTGTGACTGGGTTTTGCTAGGATGAGATTTATCTGAGGACTTAATGATCAGTTATTTCGGAAGAGTTACTTTGCAAAGAATGATTCAGAATAAAAATACACTGCTTTTCTCCATTTTGCTCTTTTGTAGCATCCCACCGGCTGCATTAGATTTATTCGATTATATGCTTGCCCTGGATCCCAGCAAGCGCTGCACAGCTGAACAAGCTCTTCAGTGCGAGTTTCTGCGAGATGTGGAACCATCTAAAATGCCTCCTCCAGAGTAAGTGGTTTCCTTTGGTAATGGCCGTTACCTCTGCAAAATGTGAACATGCACTGATTTCATTGAGGTCATTGTGTTTCAGATAAAGTAGGAGGTGGCAGAACAAAAATGTGGATAGATAGGTGATTCCGAACTAAAATGTTTGCATAGCTGAATTAATTTTACACCATGATAGTAGTGGCTGTGAGGATCTGAGAACTGTTTCATCTGTTACTCCTAGAACTAGTTACTGAGTACCTTTAAAAAAATACTCTTACGTGAATGTTTCTAATGTTGAAAAAGCATTTCTCTGGTATCTCTGTTTATCAGTGTCTGCTTTTTCCAAGGGTTTTGAGGTCCTTCGTGAATCTGAATTGCCTTCTTTGATGGTAGAATGACACTGGGTATAGAATTCTGCAAAGGTACCTGAGAGTTAAAATGAAATACCATAAATAGTTTCCTGTGCCAGATAAGATTCTTAGTTTTACAGGCAGGAGAGGTGAACTACTTTGTGCAGGGTTTTTCCTGATGGTTTCTCTGAGATGAAGTGTATTGCAATTTCCAGTACGGTTTTTGCAGTGACTTAATTGCCATTTTAATCACTACAAATCATATAGGAACAAGGCACCAAGAAGAACAATGAAAAGTATTACAGGATCTGCAGATTACATTCTTCCCTCAAGGTAGCTGTCAGAACATAGAACATTTAGTATTGCTCGAGTAAATTGTACCTTCAAGGCAGGCTGTACTGACTTCTTTCAATTAGCTACCAACTGGGAAAAATGTTTTGAGTTTTATCTAAGAATTTTATTTAAAATCTTTTGAGACTTCCCTATTACATACACATGGTTGTTACTAATGCTGCTGATACATGAAGCTAAGAGGCTTCATTGTCTGAATGTAATTATATATATATATTGCTGTTTGAGTATCAGTAATCAGCAATCTTAGGCTTTTCACTGAAATGTCAGAACCACTTGTATAGCATGTTGCTTATGTGCTTTTAAAAGTAAGTGAACGGGAAGAAATTAGGGTTTTTTTCATGAGCTTGGTAGTGAGTGCATCCATTATAGAAGGTGATACATAGAAATTCAAATCAAACTAGTCCTCGGTGTCCTTTTAAAGATTAAGAGGAACCACACTCATTTCTGAACAGAGCATGCACAGGAAAGTGTGAACTGTTCTGAAAAACTCAAGTTCTGCTTTGGGAAGAAAGAGCTGTTCATTCAAAGAAAGTGACAATGCTGATTGCTTGCTTCCAGTTGGTTTTGACTAAGTATTTGGCAGGTCTTTGAGCTGGTATGCAGAGGGAAACAATAAAGGAAGCGGTTGTCATAATTGCCTTTCCTTAAGGCATCTGTCCCCTACTTTGTCGTCTGTCTCCTGTCATCTGTCACCTAATTTTTCCTAGGTGAGGGAACTGATCAGATAGTTACTGATATGTAATAGGAAAACAGAAGGCACTATTTTTACTGCCTGGCTTGCTGTTTCCATTATCTATGGCATGGGTCTCTGTGTTCCTTAGGAAATCAGGATTGAGGTGCCTGCAGGGAACAATAATGGAAGGACAGAACTGGTGACAGATGAGTTCCTTAGGAGACTTTTGTCTCTGCCTTTATCTGTCTTTTAAAGGACTGGGATATCCCATGTTACTCCTAGTATCTGAACTCTGCTAGTGTTAAGTGCTGTTTATTCATGCAACTTAACTCCTGAAACTTTTTTCTCTTCCCCCCCCACTGTCTTAGTTGTCTGTGCTGTACAACTGTAAACTAGATAGCCATGTCTGTTACTGCAGACTAATACTTGAATTCAGGAGACACTAGTACTTTTACAAGCAGTCAAAAGGAATTGGTCACCCATACCCTGAAAAAAGCATTTTCATATTCATATAATAATTCTGTTATCTGTTACTCTGCAAATTCTGTTTTGTAGTAAGTGTGCAGCATTGATGTTTGAAGTCTTGAATTACACAAATAATTAGGTTTGTCATAAGTGTGAATGCAAGAAAATGACATTGATTTGAATTTTAAGATACATGTTTCCCTTTTCTGCCAGAGGGATCTGTGCTTCTGAAATAGGCAATCAGTGAAGAAATTTCAGCCAGAAAAAGCAGATCTGAGATTTTGCTGGCTTTGAGTGTTTTCTCATGTTTCTGAATTCCGGTAGATCAAGCTTTCAGAAGTTACTTTATGTATAACTTGAGTATTTATTTTACCAACATGCTTAAAAAAAAATCTGTGATAAAACTGATTATTTCTAATCATTCTTTCAGCCTTCCTTTGTGGCAAGATTGCCATGAGCTGTGGAGTAAGAAACGCAGAAGACAGAAGCAGATGGGCATGACTGATGACTCAACAGCAGCTAAAGTCCCTAGGAAGGATCTGTCTCTCGGCATGGATGAGAGCAGAACCAACACCCCACAAGGCATGCAAACTTCTTCCCAACTCAAAACTCAGGGCAACTCTAGTGTAGCACTTGGTCAGTAATATTTTCAGTTCTTATAATTACCTTCTACTTGGATTGCACCTCTAGGAATCTTAGATGTTATTTTCAGAGTACTGACGTCTCCTGGATTCTTGAGGGAGGAACAGTATTGTAAGTTAAATCTTTGTTACAAAAGATTTACCTTTGCTTCTGGAAACTAGGTGTTCCTTTTAAGTTATTTTTTTCAGTCTGGTCAGAGCAACTACTTTGCTCTATATTTTGAGAGAATTTTATCTCTTGCTCATCTATAATTCTTCTGTAATCCCACAAGCCAGCTGCTACTCTAAGTTCCTTGCAGTCTCCATAGATCGGAGGAGCTTTATTTGGTATTGATAAACTGATCAGAAGGCAGATTTTGGAACAATCATCATTTCAAATGAAATAGATGCCCTTTGCATGTTGCATTATTCTTGGCTTTCCAAGTTGGGGCTGAACCAAGTTGTAAAGATTATTTCTTTATTTCTTTTCTTTTTGTTTATTACACCAATCTCCAACCCAAAACCTGGTATAACAAGAAGTAGCTACCTATGTAGATTGCACAACCATTAATTCTGAAACTTAACCAAAGGATCTTGCTTGAGACCAATTTTATGAATATAATATGAAAAGTAATGGCTTCCTATGTGGACACCATTTGAGATTCTTAGTAGTTCGGTGATAGTTCCTTCATAATATGTAGAAATATACAGAGTAACAATACCAAATTGAATACCTGATAAGTTTAATTTAGACCATTTTTGATTGTGCGAAGTGACCATAAACCCCATGGTGCTAATGCAGGATTCAGCTGAAAAAACTCAATAAATGCATTCACAGAACCTGAACATTCTGTGACACCTAACCATCTTGAATGAACTTTTCATTTAACAATAGAGCAGAGCTCTAAATAATCTGTGCAGAGATACCTAGAAAATAATATCCTTTGATCATATTTTACTGCAATTTATTGCCTCTTGCTCCTGTTCATCCTGTTCCTCACCATAAGCCAGCTGTGAGCTTCTGCCACTCCGTATGTTTAGCCTAAAGTTTTGGCAGCATTTTCAAGCATGACTTTCTGTAGCCCTTAATATTCCCCCCCCCAAATGAAATCTATATAGAAATTTAAAGGATAGTATTTATTTTCTTTGTGCTTTTTATAACAGGTAGCGTGATGAGAGACTACTGTTAGTCATTAATACTAGCTATGTAAATAAACTAAACAAATAGAGATGGAATCATTCAGACCTATACTGCTGTTTGCCCATATGTACATAAAGAAATATATTTAGGTAAAAAGAAGACAGTTTAATTTTCAAGGGAGCTTAGACAGTTCAGCATAGAGGTGTTTTCTGTATTAAGCAAAACACTTATGGAAGCCATAATTAGATAATATTAGATAATATTATCAATAAGGCACACTAAAAAAGTCCGTGTACAAATGCATGCTTTAAAAACTGTTTAATTTTTCTGAGCAGCCCAAAATAAGAGGTTAAAAACCACCTTGAATCAATTGCTAATGTTCTGATTCACCCCTGGTTAATTACATCTTAAAATTTAACAGGAGCTATGAGAGTTCAATAATTCTGTTCTGATAGAAACTGCCAGATTTCCGAGGACACAAGTTTGCTCTTGGAATGGGCTTGAAAATAACCAGAGTATGGTTAGAATAGGTATATATAGGTAGGTTAGTTTCCCTGTTTGGCATTTTTCTGCTGAATTTTCACTGAGATCCAGAGAAGAAGTTTGAGTGTTGAGCAAACTGCCCTCATATGTTACAAAATCAACTGTTAATCCTGACATCTCAGTGAGAGCCAGCAGTACAAGGCCTTAGAAATTTTCTCTGTATTGCCAAAGAGATGATTTTATATATATAAATGTATAAAATCATTAAGTCCCTGGACCCTGCCTGAGTACGGTTCCAAGTTCTTGTATCCTGGTGCACATCCTCAAGTAGAGTAGTGGGTGTTTGGTTTTGCAGCATTTTCCAGCTGTCCTGCTCTTAGTCTTGCAAGGCAAATACTTAACCTTTTTGTGTGTGTGACTGTTCATGCAGGAATGGCTTTGAATCTGCTATGAATTAATACCTTGGTGAATTAGCAGAATCAGGGATAGAAGAGGACAGAATATGTCTATATTAATCTAGGTTAAAAAAAATCAGGGCTCTATCAGCACAGTCGCACTCATTTTTTAACTACTTTCCTCTCATCTACTAGTCGTCTACTCATTGGGCATGTTGAAATCCATGCTGCTTTACTTCTTTCAAACTAAACTGCCACAGTGGGTGCTAGAAACTAAGAAACTACTTCGATATTCTGACTTCCTTATTCATATTCCCCTCCATCATCATACTCTCCTCTTACTTGTGGCAAAGTCCATTTCATTGAAGGAATTGTATGCCATCACAAACCTGCATTTTCCTGCTATTGATTGATGACTTGTCCTTCAAACTCAGCACTTGCTTTTGCATTTATACTTGCTAGCTTCTGCATCACCTAGAGCCTGGTCACTTGAGCAGGTGTTAGAATCCAGATGCTGAATTAGAACAGGCCAGAATATGACTGGAAATGCGTTTTGCAGATGGCCACTTTTTAACAGAGGGATGTGATACGTCAAAGATAGGGAATTTTGCGGGAATTGGAAATCTTACAGCTGCCTAAAGCAGGTGGCCTTAAGCCCCAGCTTAGTTGTGTTGTGTTGTGGAAAATTGAGCTCCAGCTTGATGTTTCTCATCTGTCCAAGTGTGTGTGCGTACCCCTTGAAAGTCACTTTCTTAATACTGGATCTTCCTATTCCATGTCCTATAGATACTCCCCCAAAGGCAGTTAATATGTAAAAGCATTCCATTTCTATGTCGTCCAAACTCATGCTTTGCCAGTTGTGTCAGCCATGCTAGATTAGTCTTACTTTTGAGTTTCTGAAATATGCCAGTTCTAAATAATACTTAAAACCACCTTTTTTGTCTTTAGCTAAAACAAGCACTGGACAGCAGTTAAACCAGAATGAAGTGGCAATCCTGCTAAACCTGCTACAGTCTAAAACAAGTGTTAGTTTGGCACAGTTTGCCCAAGTGTTGAATATTAAGGTAAACCCAGAGACTCAGCAGCAACTAAATAAAATAAATCTTCCTGCTGGAATTTTGTCAGCAGGTGAAAAACAGTCAGAACAGCAGCAGCAGCCGCCGCCGCCACCACCACCACCAGAACAGGAGCCTCTCAAACAGCCGACGGTCACCCAGCCTCCTGTACCACCTGCTCAGCTGAATCAGCCTAAAGTTGAGACTGATGCTGCCCAGGCAGCTGTGCAGAGTGCATTTGCTGTTCTGTTGTCTCAGTTAATAAAGGCTCAGCAAACAAAACAAAAAGATTTTGTGTTGGAGGAGAAGGAAAACGGATCAGGAAATGAAATGTCATTACAACTCAGGCAGCCTCCAGAGCCCACCACTCCTGTGTCTGTCAGCCGGGACGACGTGGAATCTCCAGCACCCGGCTACCCACATCTGATCAAGTCATTATATACATCTGGAGGTACTGAAGGTCTTTATTGCTAACCGACAGATACCTTGAGCAGTGGAAATGTCATGATTTGGGGATAAAGAGTTAACATGTTAACCATATGAGTTTGCATGAGTATAGGAGAGATGATTCAATTGTTTTTGTCACGCTTTAGATCTGGATCATAGCATTTGTGTTTTACTATAGCAGGTACCATGCAGACAGAGCAAAAGATGATCCCTACTCTAAGAGGTACACAAGTGCCGGTAGTATTTCTGATGAAACAGTTACACTGATCGCTATTCTGGAGGTTTGGAGTTTTATGAATGGTGTTTGTGGGGGAGAAGACAAGTCTTCTCTAGCAAATTCATAGATGGAATTTGCTAATTTTAACTGTTTAGGTAAAACCTATTTTGTGGAGAGACTATTTTAATTTTGTTCTTAATGCTGACCAGAGCAATTTCTTGGTGTCAGATTCTGTAGGAGGTTCACTCAAACACGCATGATTGAAGGTTTCCACTGGGGTATATTAGTGGTTTCCTTAGTCTTCTCAGAGTTCAGAGTTCTCTTGTTGATCTTTTCGGATTGCTATTTCAGTTTTACTATATGGTGATTTATGTATTGCTCTGCGGTGTTTGGAGCTGTTGAAAGTGCTCTGAAGTGTTTTGGGGGTTCTTTTTTTGGGTTTAAGAGTGGCCTTTTGTCCCTCAAGGCTTCTATCCTTATTTGCAGATCTTTTCTGACCCCTCTTTGAATTTTCTAGTATTTATGCATTTGTCAAGTTTTGTTCGGGATTTTTTTTAGTGTGGTTTTTTGTTTGGTTTTTTTTAAGGAGTTTGTACCATTTTTCTTCAGCTACTTGCCTGGTAATCTTACTTTGAGGAGAAACCTGCATCACCCTCCTGAGGCAAATGAGCTGTTGCCCTCCCCAAAATAATCTGACCAACTACCAATAGATTTAAGTGATAAGTTAACGAGAATTGAAGTAACAAACGTCCGTATCATTTGAGGAAAAAGTCCTTTCCTTCCTGGTATTTTTATTGTGTGTTTTTATTCCAAAGCTTTTCTTTTTCATCTGCTTAGGTCAAGAGGATTTGGTTAGGCAGTCTGAGCTGAGGCTTCTAAACCGAACACCCGAACAAGAGCGCCCTCGGATCCTGCCTCCAGACCAGCGTCCCCCAGAGCCACCGGAGCCTCCGCCTCTCACTGATGAAGACCTTGATTATCGGACAGAGAACCAGCATTTGCCTATAACTAACTCTTCAGGAACAGATCCTCATGCAGGAGTGAAAGCAGCCCTTCTGCAGCTGCTTGCTCAGCATCAAGCTCAGGCGACAACAGAGGAGCCAGTACAAACGAGCGTGGATTATCAGCCTAGAGAATCCTATGTACCAGGCCCAGACTACAAGGATAACTTTGGATCATCTTCCTTCTCATCTGCCCATTATGGCAGTAGTGATGGAATAGGAAGCGGATCATCAGGAGCATTAGAAAGGAGAAGCTTCCTTGGAAACTC